>NC_084974.1:11078579-11378579 GCF_963691925.1 Scomber scombrus
TGAAGGCATCTTCTTTGGCACTTAATGTGTCATACCTAAAACTATTTAAAAAACAAAAGTTTTATAAAACATCCACACCATACCATGCTTACTCTTACTGTGCTTTGGAAGGATTAAGTTCTGTACACCAGTAAGTCACAGTGGAAAGATAAGCCTATTACACACAAGTAACAGTAGGGCCTCTCAGTTATATGGAAGCAGGCCTAAAATAAAGCTAATAACTCACTTCTTCAAATGCCGAATAAACTTTTTTTCTGGACATCCAATTTCTTCCTTTTCTGGACACCTCTTTTTGTTCCAGACAATGTTCCTGCTAGGCAAGATATTCAATGATCAGCACAGCAGCACACATATATTTGCAATAATTACAATATTTAAAACCTAATTATAAACCTGTAGATTTGAGTCTCTGATCAGATATCAAAGTATTTCAATTCAAAAGGTCATTATTCAGTAGCATAGTTTGCTAGAGCCTTCCAAGTTTTCAGAGCTATGATTATAAGAAAGGGTCATATGAATGCACCAAGGATAGATCTATAAAACGTTAACCCAAAGAGCAATGATTAACGTTATTGTGCGGTCACACTGTGATTTTACTTGACTCACTCTCACTCTCTCTCACTTATACACACATAACTCTCATACACTCACTCGTCGATTGTAAATTGAACAGCTAACGAGAAGGTTTGATTTACTGCTGATTTTAGAGTTATATCATTTAATGTTAGGATGAATCAATTTAAAGTTAACAATAGACTAGGATGTCTTAATTCTTAAAAGCTCCAAGGGGCGAAGTTAACAGGCACTCTGCATGTGATGCTTGTTTATAAGGCGAACTTTACCTAGCCAGTAAATTTCATCTGTCAAACTTGCTGGAGATTAGAGAATGGCTTCATGTTTCAATCAGATTGAACACAGGAAGACATCGGCTGAATTTGCAAATAATTGGGGAGGGAAATACAGCCTGCAGGTGCAACAAATTATACCTGCAGGATGAAACAGGAGTGCGGGGAAGACTCCAATCAAGCTTAGATTGCACATACCCACACAGTCCTAAGAGGTTTAATCAGGCAACATAAATGAAAATACCAATGTGGGTGCACTTATGGGTGTGTAGAGACTTGTCCTCTGTTGTCATACTAACAATTTAAGTGTTGTTTGATTGTCGATACATTGGCCAAGTTACCAAATTACTAATACTGCAAAAGCTATGACTTTCATTGGAATTCATGTTTATGCATTAGAAGATTATATATTGGGTGAGGTTGTCGTGTCTCTTCCAAAAATATATGACGACTGTGTAAATTAAAAATATGTAAAGTAGTCATTTTTATTGCAAAGATTCACTCGTCACCCTAGTTTGGGAAGAAACAATGTTGAAACTTTTTCTTTGATGTTCATGTTTAGAACTTGCCTGCACCAGTAAAACAAATAAACTGTTGCTGAAGGTTAAGTGTTCCTCCAGGCTCACAAACAAGGAAACACATATTGTTACACCTAGTTACAAAGTATGTAAAGTCACAAAGTGGGATGATTGCTGGCAGTTTGACAATTAGAAATAAGTCAAAGTGTAGAAGAACTTATTAAGTTACTGCCTTTATTCAGCTCTCTCATTCTCCCCTATCTGTGATTCCCTCTTTCTTTCTACTTTATTGTTAAAGATTATGGAAATACAAGAAATGAATCCTTTCTTCCCTGTAACCTTTCTCTCTCTCTGTCCTCTAGGCCTTGGACGGCAGGATCTATGAGCATGTAAAAGACTACCTGGTAGCGCTGTGCCGTACTGAGCTAGAAGCCTCGCAAGCAACACACAACACCTTCCAGTTCCTGTTGGACAAATCCACCAGGGTGAGTCAGATGTGGTGATAGACACACAACGTCTGTAGTCAGTTAGTTAGTGCTTGTGCTTTTTGGACCCTAAACTGATACTGTAGGTAATACACATCCATCTTCTCGACACCACAGCATGATCAAGCTGCTTATTTTGCGAAAGCAGTATGCATTGTGTTGAGTAAAATGATTTTAGGCTATTTTTCCTGACGTTACATGGTAGAAGAATAGTGCTGAGGATTGGCATTTGGGAGCATTGTTAGAAGTCAGCATTTTAACGAAAGCAATTTCAATATGATTTATGTTGGAATGCTAATAAGACATTTCTAAGAAAAACCAAAAGACAAAAGCAGAAGCACAGCGTGTTTCAAACAATGTGGCACACAATAAGACAGAACAACTAAAGCAACAAAACAAAAATGTTCACAAAGATAAAATGATAGATTTGTCTCAATTTGTTTTCATCAACAGTATGTGCTCGTTAGCTAGAAGATTTAGTCTTGTGCAAACATATTTACATGCATGCACACTTCCCTGGAGTATTAGCTTTAGTGTGTAGTCTTTGTCCTCAAGTTGCCCTGTGAAGTTTTCGTGTCAACAAGCAAAGGTTATGTTTACATTCAGTGTTTTTCACCACAATGAACTGTGTGTTCTTGAGGTATAACACATGTTTTGAGGGCATTCCTCTGTCATAAATATGTGCAAAGCCAGTTGAATTGTTTACATTAATGTGAAACCAGAGCATCACTTTGCCACAGGACCTACTTGTAAAAAAACAAAAAACAAAAAAAAGCACCATAGCACCAATATAAAAACTCCACAGGGTGCCTTCAATGAACTTGTTCCTCTACTGTCCTGACCTGACATTGATGCCATTAATGTGATGCTAAAGATCTTAAAACCAAAATCTATCTCATGAAACACTCACCGCTAGTAGGCTTGAAAGGCGGCTTTAAAAAAGTTTGTAGTTTGCTGCTTCACAGGGGAGCGGAGGCTCTGATCAGTGTGGACTCACAGCGGTTACGGTGGATTCCAATATTGTCAAGTTTTCACACCAGGAAACCTGCATACACTGCAGACAGATGATTAACTTATCTTCTTCTGTCTCTTCCTCAGATAATACAGGAGTTCAACCAGCAGTTGTTCATGCAGGAGAACCCAGTGTTTCACAAAGCACACGACTTCCAGTTCCAGCCCAGCGAATGTGACACGGTGAGACACTGTATACATATTCACACACACATGCATCATTGTTCTCCTGTGCTCAGAGTAGTTTGTTGTTGAACTTGTGTTGTTTGTATATGAACCTGTTCACACTACATGCATGCAGGCTCACACACACACACAAACACAGTTATCATCATCTTGTCTTACCACATGTGGGCTTTTCTCTCCTCCTACTTTTTGTGTCTCCAATACTATTTTCTGCCTGTAACTTACTTCCTTTGCTCATCTCTAACTGTTGGATCCCTGAAATGGAATTCATGTACCTTCATTTTTAGAGAATCCTTGGACCGAGAGGCTTTCCTCCTTCCTTGCTGGAAATCAGAGAACCAAAGCTCTGATCATTCTTACTATCTGGAGAGATCTTTGGCTCTTTTTTTCCCCAGCATTTGCCGATTTTTTTTACATTACCAATTCAGGACGGAGTCATATAGTTAACTAGTGCCCAGTGAGAGCATGATAGAAGTTTGCCTGTAGTCTAATTTGAATCATTTTAATGCCAAATGTTGTGTGTCCACTGGGAAACTTTCTTTGTAGCGCTGGCTTCTTCATCATTTACACGAGCTAGATTTGAAATTTTTTCAAATCAATGGCTGCTGAATGGTACAAATATTTCAAATTTATTAGAGTCTCTGTGATCGTCATGCAGCAGTGGGAATCATGCTGTCTCACCCCTCTGGGGACTTGTTAAGTGCTGGCTAAAGAAGAAATGTCTCCCAGTGGGCACTGACCCCTAATTCCTCTATATGCAGCAGCTATCCTATTCTCCAGTGTCTGAGTCATTTTGTGCTTTTTTGTGTCTTAGCTTTCCATCTTACTCTCTATATTTTCTCTCACTCTGTTTTCCATTAGAAAATATACCATATACTGGTATTCTAACATTTATCTGTAAACAATGTGCTATTCCTTCCCAGTTTCTTCCTAATCCTATTTAACCTCTGCTAACACTTTTCCCTAAACTTTTTTTCCATTAACTCCTCCTTGTATTTGTGTGTCTGTGTGCTTGCACTGCTGCTCTCGGTTGTGTCGGCACGTGGGTGCTTCTTGTATGTGTGTGTGTGTGTGTGTGTGTGTATGTGTGCCAGACTCTGAGCTCGGTGCAGCAGTTGGTGGACATTGAGCCGTCGCCCGTCAGTGCCATGAGAATGACCCTGGCACAGGTAGTCTTAACTGTTGTTAGCATACCAATCTTCATTCCTGACTCAAACCATGGATCATCTACCCCATTCATGTTTGTCTATGTCTGTCTATCCTAATGAGATTTAATTGAATATGTACTACAGGAAACTCATGTATTACCAGATATCATAATAATGCCTCAATCCAAACAGCTGAGGTTTATGATTGACTGTTAATACACGAGTCACACTGTTTGTATGCAAACTACAAAGCAGCTTAACTCTCTAACTTAGAAATATGGCTTTTGCTGTTGCCTTACAAAAATATCTTCTTCCACTACTGGTAGCCATAGTGTTGTGTGTGTTTAGATGTACTGCCTTGCATCTGGTACACTCCATCTGTGTGATGCATGCTGAGAAATAAATCAAACTAAGATCAATAGATTACATATTTTATAGAAAATTGACGAAGGATTCAGGGTTGTAAATTATTGTACATACAATAATAACACTTCATTGTCAACCATACTCATCTTTCACTGCTGTAAGTCTGCAACATGGGGCTCTCAGGCTGACACTATGGTTATCTTACATAATTGTTGCCCTCATAACAGGTTCTACGAGGAGAAGCTCACAAAACACTAATAACCAAATAACTGCCAGGTCACTGACATGACAACATAATGCTAAAACACACAGTCAATGTCACTCTGCCTATAGACTGCTTGAATAAGAAGTGCACATATGGGGAGTACCACCATTACCCCTTCTACAACTTAACCCTGATTGACTCCTGACAGTCATCAAACAGTAAGTGAACTAGGATTACCTCTAAATCCCAACTGTCCTCCCTGGCAAACAGTGTCAGCCCATCCCTCTTTCTAAACAGAAATTGAAGTATCCATTAATAAGCATATGCCAATTTCCACATAAAAAAACTTTATTTTCACACTGGGGGCAATGAGCAAGTAAAAATATTAGCACACAGAAAGACTCAGAAGAAAGAAGAAAGCTTGTTTAATTATGGTTTATTTTATTGGGCATGAATATTTTTATTTATTTATAACAAATCATTTTTCTCTCCAATGTATTTGTTTTCTCAATGGCTTGGCAGCTTTAAGAGGATGTTCATCTTGGCAAATAGTGGTCCACATAGATTTTTCCTGTAAACTTAATCTTACTGTTAAAGCTGTTGCAAACAACTTAAGTCCTTATTGTGTTTGTTTGCCACAGTAATTTGACAGTGACTGCTGCACGCTGAAGCTCAATCACCCTATTACACCTATGACATCATCACCATGACTTTTCATAAATAAATTCAAGTCAACATGACGTAATTATGTGTGTGTGAATAACTAGTTCAGACTTACTGTATATTTAAGAGTAATCATAGGCGTTACTTGAGTTTCTCATTTGATATCTAATAAAATCATATTTCAGTTGACTTTTATGGCCACATATGTCCATCCTAATTCTATGTTGTTGCACTGAAGTACACAGTGACACAAAGAAGCCGTCATTATTAGAGAGTAAGATAAAGCTGGATGATACACCCTGCATTTTCTAGTTGCTCTGTGCATAGTACAACATGAGTACAGCTGTTATGATAGTGGGTTCAAGGCACTCTAATGCTGTCACACTGTCATGTGTTGGTGAGCAGAGTAGTCTTTGCACCAGATGACTCATCAGATGCCGTAACTTTGTTGCATCATCTGTTTAAATATCAGTATGCTATCATTGTCCTTCTGTAGTGAAATGAGTCAAATGTTTGCTGTGTGTGATTTTTATTTTGTTCATTTGTTGTGTGTTATGGGTTTAAAGTATAGTCATTCAAGGCAGAATGACATCCACTGCACTTATTTTGTTGTTTCTTCTTTGTGTGTTTATGTTTTTCTTTGATAGTTTAAAGTACAGAAGTAAAAAAGACATATTAAACATGGACATTTGATTGAATTTTATGTAGGACCATTTGCTGATATTGTAAACACAATCTTTTAAAAGTAAATTAAGCATATTGCAGCCTAATGGCCTTGCTTTGTCTGTTGTTAACAAAACAAATGCTGACCAAATAAAAAGGATGATAATGTCTGCATCTACCAAGAAGCAACCTAAGAGACAGAAAAATACTGGTACATTTGCTTCCACAAGTGCTGCACGTCAGATAACAGTAAAACTAAAAGCAAATCAAGGCTATGTATTTGTCACATTCAGAAGGCGCTGCTGTCTGTTTCACCGCAGGATGTGCAGACACCATGGAGTCAAAGCCTCCCATTGCTTTTAAAAACCCATTAAAAAAGCACACATGGAAATACTGCTGCCTTGACTAAACTGTGATACAGGTGCTGTTCAGTGTGATGTATTATATTAGTCAGGACACCGGTATGTCTCTGCAAGCTGTTGAGAGATTTTTTATTTTTATTTTTTTATTTTGTGGAAAACTATGGGAACCAGTGTGTTTCTGTGGCAAATACACGTGATACTGAAGTGAACATAAACAAGAGAAAGTGTTTGTAGTGAAGGGATGAAAATACTTTACTACTGCATGTATGGTACCTCCCATTCAAACAGAACCATGAACATACCATCTTCAGTTTCCCTTAGCTGACAGGCTGAGTAACCATAATTATGCCTGTAATCACATTATAGAAGTTGCTAATGGTTTATCATTGTGACCTTGCTTTAATAAATGCTCTTTTCACATTTGTTAAATTACCTCTTTTATAATGTAATCAGAGTAATATATATTATAGCTGATAAAGGTCTCCATTACAATTGTGATGATTGAGAATAAAAAATGAATTATGCTGTTCTCTACTGCACTGTTGCTTAATGTCCTGCATGGTCTCACACTGAACCAGCCTATCAGCTGTTTCACACTGACCAGCGGAACATTTCAAGGTGCTCTCAAACTTATTTTAGAGGTTTACCAGCTGCATCAATTATTAGATAAATTGATTATTTGATGGAAAGAAAATTAATCAGACACTATTTTGTTAATCAACTAATCATTACAGTCCATTTCAAGCAAAAAATGCCAAATATTTAATGCGTTATTATTGTAGTTACGTCTGATGTTTCATAGACTAAGCGATTGATCAGTTAATCAAGAAAATAATCTGTTGATTAATTGTTAATTGAAACATAAACAGTAAACATAAATATCATGTACGTAATATAATGTGAAAAACAAACAATATCACAGGAATTCACTTACATTTCTGTGATATTACATACAAGGAAAATATTTTACATTGCCAGCATTCACATTGTCCCTGCAGTATACAGAAAACTGGTATACCACCTGAAGGAAACACTATGTACTCTGTGCACTCGGTTCACATCATAGCAATAATTTTAGCAAACTATCAAGTCACAAATTAGCTTAACTCTCTCCATGACATGTCAGTTTTAGAGCCACTGTTCAAATCTAGTTTTCTGCCTCCCTGCCTTTAGTCCCTTTGATGCTCCCTTGGCTGAATGTAATTAAGCAGTAAATCACATGTGTAATACTCTTCATTTCACACCTATACTTAGCCAGATTTATGCCCTCTTGTTACTGAAGCAGCACATAATTAATAGATATGATGTGCATGGAAACTTGCAATTAAAATACTGTGTACTTTAGTCTAGCTAACACACTTTTATTATCAGATTATGGGAACCCCAGAATCAGGTCTGTGAACACATCACTGACATTGAATGGATTTACATCCTGAGGCTTAGTGGGTTTTTCTTTTCTTTTGATTGTATTTTTGTCTGCTTCCATCCAGAATACTTTACATTTTGCTCATTTATGAAGCAAATATGTAAAGCACATGCTAAGATGCCATATCATTTTGATTATTGGCATGGAAATTAGCCTTTTGTTTTGTGCATATTCCTGGCAGTCAGAAAATTAGCAAATTAAACCAGTGCCTTTTTTGTCCTAATAACACACATTTCATGTCAGGATTAAATGCTTGCTGATTCTGTGGTTGGTAAGACGTGGAGTAATGCAAAAAAAAAAGTGTGTAAACTTTGACTGATTTCCTGTAGCACAATACTTTCTGGAGAAGAATTTCCACATGGTTATAATTGATGTTGAATGTTTAATTGGAAAGCCATGCAGATTCTTTGACAGGCTCACATATGGGCTTTTGTATGTAAAGAAAACTCACACTCACTCACATCACAGTGCACCTCCTGCTCTCTCACATGTGGTTTTAATAGCAGATATTTCATTCCAAGAGAAAAACTGTACAGCTTTGCAACACACGATGTATTAATTATGTGAGAAGGAAACAATCTTTCTCTCACACTTTCTTTAGCTTAATTAACAGCTTCTGCATATCACACACCTTGAGCCATTATAGCTGACAGTGTACTTACTTTTGCACTTGTGTATGTGTGTGTTTGTCTGCCATGATGGTGTGTGTGGCTGGGTATATATGTGTGTTTACCCATGTCTGCTTTGTTGTGTGTGTGTGTGTGTGTGTGTGTGTGTGTGTGTGTGTGTGTGTGTGTGTGTGTGTGTGTGTGTTTGTCTATTTTAGAGTCGTCAGCTGGAGTCGGAGACTGGGACGACAGAGGAGCACAGTCTGAACAAGGAGGCCAGGAAATGGGCGACCAGAGTGGCCAGAGAGCACAAGAACATCATACACTACAAGAGAGTAAGATGGACACAAATACTCAAAAACATCTGCTTGTTTACATGCTTACACTTTCACATTATTAGCAATGCAAATTAGATTTGTTATAGGAAGACAATATGTGAATTGTGTATATGTTTTTTATTGTATTTGTGTTTTTAAAATACACCCATACTATTTCTAGTTGACTCATGTTTGTGTGTGTGTATTGTGGTCAGTCTCTGGAGGAGTGTGAGAGCCATGGCCTGCCTCCCACAGAGCAGGGCAGAGCAGATCTGGAGATGAAGATAGAAGACACCAAAGAAAACATACGGAAAGCTGAGGTTGGTGATTTTTTTTCCTCCTCTTTTCTGTTCAGACCAAGATTAGCTTCACTGTGTGAAAGAACACAGTCCCTTCATTCATTTCAAGGGGGCTACTGCATTGATGCAGTGGAGGTAACGACACAGAGGAGTTTGATTTTAAATAAAACAAACATAAAATTGGTTCATACAGCAAACCTGGCTCAACTTTTACAGTGGAGGCAATTATCTTATATGCAGTGGATAATCAAATAAAGTATTATGAATTGCTGTACAGTGTGCTGTACAGCGTTTTGTGCCTAATTAGCTCTGTCTTACTGGTATCGCAAAATACACACCAACACCTATACAGCCCCTTTTGTCTTTATTTTGGTTCTGAACACCTGGTTTACTCTGTGATAGACCTTTCTAGGATCTAACATGCCTCTCGCCCAGTGCATGCTGGGATAGGTTCCAGTCACAAAGACAGATAAATGAATGTTTCCTCTTTTCTTTTGTTACTACTTTTTCTGATGCAAGTTTACAGAACAGCATGTTAGTCGGTAGACAGAAAATTAATCAGAAACTATTTTGATAATCGATTCATTTATTTTAACCAAACATTTTCTGCCTCCGAATTCTCAAATTTAAGAATTTGCTGCTTTTAGGTGTCATATATGACAGTAAACCAAATATCTTTCAGTGTTGGACTATTAGTCTGACTAAACAGGATATTTTGTACATCTCCTTGAGCTGTGGAAAATTACAGCACACACTTGTTACTATTTTCCAACAATGCATAGACTAAACAAAATAATAAAACACAGTCAAATTGTTAGTGACACCAAAAGTCCTCAATGTCGAACACTTAGACTAGTAGCTCATCTTATTTCCTCTGTTTGGGCTGAGTGCCTAATTATTTGGTAAATATTTTGAATGCCAACGGTGCCAGGTGGTGCTCAGTCTGCTCACCGGCAAGACTAATGTAGCAGGGTGCAATTAACTAAGCAGGCCCCAGGATTTATCAAGTTATTGGACCGTTCTTATTGATCAAACACAGGAATCCCTTGCTGTACATTGATCTGTTGCATTCTGTTCACTGTTAGAGGCCTCTGCAGTGTTATGTCTGCTCACACAGTACAAAAGTGTGATAGCAGTACAATTATTAAAATCTGAGTAATCAAATGTCATAGTGTCTGTTTTCATAGATTTCCCACGTTTTTTGCTCTGTCTTCCACTCCCCTGTTTTTCCTTCCTCCTCCGCCTCTTTTTTTACATTGTCTCTTCACAGTCCCTCTCAATCCCTTCAACAACTCTCCACCTTTCCACTTGCAGAGATATCAATCATTTATTTATGTATTGATTCTGGCAGATTCAACCCGTCACACTATGAATCAGATCACTGCATCATCTTTACCCTCCTCTGTTCCCTAGAAGTATCTATTTTTGTGTTGTCTTTTAGTTCCATCCTTTTTTCTGTTTCATCCTATTTCATTTATGCTCACTCTCTCCTCAGTACCTCTCAGGCTTTTATATATGCAGCACACTTTACTGTCAGATTTGATTAAAAACATTTAATTTGTGATGAATAAATGCTATTTCACTATTTCATCCTCTCAAGTACTGATGATCTCACTGTCTGCAAATACTTAGGGAGTTTTTTTAAGAGCAAAGTGCAAGCATGTGACCACATCACTGTTTTCCCACCAAACCCTCCCTTTCGCTCTCACCCTCCCTCCTTCAGTCCCACTTGCTCACACTGTCTCTCTGCTATTCTTTGCGTCTTCAGGCCAGCATTACCTTGAGTAAGATAATGAATATTTTATGAACTCATTTGGTACAAATGGCTTCATCACTGAGCTCTTATCACAGGGTATACAGGGAGTGAAACCAACACAAAATACATTATCCAGCTTTGATTACAGCATTACCTGGATAGTGATAGTTCACTTCTCTCCTTTTACATGAAGTCCCATCTTCCCAAAACCAGCATCTCATACTTTTCATTTCAAGACCTTGTTAGCAAGGAAATGAAACCTCACTATATTTCGGATGGAGAATTACTAGGTGAGACAACTTACAGTATATATTGTGAATGTCAATTTGTGTATCAGAAGATGTGGACTCAGTGGAAAAATGCATGAGGTTGTGTTTTGTTGCATAATTTTCCAGCGTTATCTTTGACAAAAAGAAGCAGGAGCAGTGAGAAAAAAATAATGATGTTTGTAACAGCTGCTTATTATTTCTGCTGATGTTCTTCACGCTAATGTCTCCAATAGTGACAGAAGAAACACATCAAATATACTTTGTTTGTGTGCCAAGTATTGATGTGATGTTTTATCAGTGTATGGTGGATGTAAGATGTAAGACTTCAGTTACATGCAGATACACAGTGAGTTAGTACACTGACTTGAGTAAAAAAGAAATTCAAGTGCACTCTTTTATTCTGCTCCATAAGCTTAGTACTCATTGGCGTGTCAAAAATAAAGCTGTTTGTCAGAAATGCCAACTTAAGCACAGAAGGCTGCTGCCAGCCATTGAAAAAGATTGATAGCATAGTTGGTCTCCTTACATTTCCTCGTTTACTGATTTTTCATAAAATGCCTGCTTTGCTTGTCACAACATCCTAAACACTTTGACAGGCGAACTGAATCGATGTTTAGAGTCGGTCCACTTTGAGCTAAAGATCTGAAACACCATCAGTTATTTTATGTCATGCTACAGGGCATCTGTAAGCAATATACAAGCTTTAAGTTTTTAGTTTTACGATACAATCTTATCCAGCCTAGCTCTTTATCATTTTGATACACATAACATTGTGATAATATGTCAGTAGGTATCCTCTCTTAACAGACAACTTTACATCTGCATATTTTTATATATATTATATTAGGTAGAATTAAGTGCAAAATACTCAGCCCACACCTAAAGTTCAAACATCTCTCCTGTCCTACTTAATTTGTTGCTTTGCCTTTAAAGATTAAGACAAAATGAGCAAAACTTGGAGCAATAAAACAACATACATGCAGTATGTAATACCATTGAATCTGTGGCCAGTTAGCAGTAGGCAACATAATCTTCAGATTCACTTTTTTTTTCCTCCTCTGATTGAATGAGATCAATAAACCCCGACTCAGAGAAAGAGAAGAGTTATGTATTCTGTCCTGTCTACAGAGTGTTGATGCTCTGGTTTTATGGCCTGTGAATGAAACTTGAGACTGTGTGTCTGTGTCTGTGTGTGTGTGTGTGTGTGTGTGTGTGTGTGTGTGTGTGTGTGTGTGTGTGTGTGTGTGTGTGTGTGTGTGTGTGTGTGTGTGTGTGTGTGTGCGTGTGTGTGTGTTAATACTATCTTCCAAAATCAGCAGTGATTTACAAGATAAAGTGTATTATTCATCCAGACTATCACAGAGATATTGTTGGATTGAAAACTGGTTGCACTGAAACTAAACCAAACATGACATGTCGTGAAAGAAGAGTTATAAGTTCCTAACTAGGCAATTTTAGTCTCAGAAAGGCGTATTATATTGATTTGAAGTACTTGGCATCTGTGATATATTTTCTACAGATGTCCTACAGATACATATACAAATATAAGAGCATGAAAAAGTGTGTAGCTATCCAGAATTAATTTAAATTACTGCAAAATAACCCCCAAATATATCTCCCTCACAGACAAACCCACACATAAAGATCTGTACCTGGTGGTGAAAGCAGACACCTCCCTCTCCCTCTCTCTTGGATATACAGTATCTTGCATATTCACTTTCTCTTCTGTACACATACTTTCAAATGCAGCAGAATTCCCACCTGAAATTCCCAATATTGATATTAGATAGTTATTGTGGTCTGTGGGTGTGTTTTCTTCTTGCTGTCTTAGTCTGTAGAAGATGAGAGAGTGAAAACATCTGAATCAGGACTCCACCAGACAATCTGGCCTCATTAACACGTCACATCAAAAAACCTCATCAAAAACAGAAGATGAAGCTGAAAAGAGGCACATTCCAGTAAATACAACTAATAAGGATGGAAGATTAATTAGAATCTGGATAACATTGTTTCTGGGTTGACAAATTATTAAAACACAGAAGCTATACTAAAATATGGGTTCACATGTAGCATACTTATTTAAAACACAGTGTACATATTCATTTAATTGTTGACACTTACAGTAATAAACAGACGAATTAACATATCTAATAAAAAACCAACAGTTACCGTACATATTGGTATTAATCTATTAATCTGCCTTTTTGATCACACTCACCTCTTTATGTTTGACTCAGTAATATCTCACATACTATAGGTAGTTTCTTTCATTATGTCTTTGTTGTCTCTTATAACTCTCATATGAATCCAATGGCTTTTCTGAGTTCAACTGAAAAAAAGTATTTAAAAAATCACTTGGTTTCAGCAATTTTAACCATTATTCTTTCATTTTAAACTGCTTTAATTACAGTATTTTGAGAAAACTTCCCATAATTCTAAATTATGAATAGGAAGTTACAGCCAGATATTCTGTGTGTCTGCCTGCCTGTCCACCTTTCTTTCTGTTTTATTGATTTCCCAGTCAAATTATCTTCTTTCTTTCGGAGGTTGCACAGTCTTTCAGTAAGTGAGCTGTACTCACACCACTGGCTACTTATCCCATTGACTTTAAGTGAAGAATGCACTGCCTGACATCCTTGGAAGCACAATATTTCAATATGTCATCTTTTTTCCTCTTTGGTCAAGTATATTTCACCTCCAACAACAACAACAGCAGGAGACCAGGCTTGTGCCTCCCTCTAGCATTTGTTTGGTGCTGCTTATGGAAAAGGGTTAAAAAAAAGAAGAAAAAAGCCCAAGCAACTAAGGCACTTAAGGGGCTCAGGTCTTTATTGATCAAAGCCAGGGAGTCTGTCTTTAGATGTGTCTTTCTGTCTGACTGCACATCTCTGTGGGAAAGAGGTATCAGCTATCAATCTGCTCTGTCAGCATGAGAAAGGAAGGCAAAGGAGTGGGTAACGAAAGAGAAAATTGATGAAAATGGAGAGACAAGAAAAAATAGAAAGGATTACAGATGAAAGAGAAAGTTGAGGAAGCGAGACCAATTGAATGCGAATCTCATGGGTTTCCCTGCTTTTGGTTGTAGCCTCATCAGATTGTCTCATTAGTAAAGAACGCAGCACATGTCCGGTTTTCACAGTGCTCACAGCTCATCAACAGAAAGTGCAGCAAGTTTTTAAAACAGTGAACTGAAGACAGCTAAGATATTAAAACTTAATGTGTTGTTGACACTGATTTAAATGGTTGTTAAAGATTAAAATTGTGTGAATTGAGGGAGATGTATCATGGCCAGAGTCGGATGTATGTGCAGAACTCACTTGAGGTCTGTCTCCCTGCATCACTTCTAGAAACCCATTATAAATAAGAAATGGCTCCCACCTTGCTGTACGCATCGATGCTTCCCAGTTGCTTATTATATTGATATTGCTTCCACCTTGTAGCCCAAAAAATAATATATATTGTCTTTTTCTTTTCCATCGCTGGGAAAGAGCTTGCCACAACTGAATAAATAGAAAATAGAGACTTGCTGTTACAAACTGACTGCAGCCAGTGTGGTCCCAATAATCAGGCTGGTTAATAGCTGCTAGTGCTATTGACTCACAGTGAGACATTTCAGACTTTTACCTTTAATTTTTTTTTTTTTTTTTTAAAGCCTCTTACTGTGATAGTTTTGGGCATTGTTCCTTCCAGTTGTAATAACACTGAACTTTCAAAGTTGATTATAGTCCCTACTAATTACAGCAATTAAATAGCTTTTAAAGAGCCACATTTTAAATAAAATAATCCAATTAGTAACAAAAAACAAAAAAAACCCTTGTAATGTTCCTTTTACAGTAAGACTTCAGCTTAGGCCAGTAATGTGGTTGATTTTCTTAACATTCCTGAACTTTCCTTTCTCCAAAGACAATAAAGTTGAAAGCGGAGGCTCGGTTGGATCTTCTGCGGCAAGTGGGGGTTGCTGTGGATACCTGGCTGAAGAGCGCCATGAACCAGGTGTGTTTTGTCAGTGAGTGCTGGAGAATGTGTGTGCGTATACTGTATATGTATGTGTGTGTGTGTGTGTGTGTGTGTGTGTGTCTGTGTGTCTGTGTGTGTGTGTGTGTGTGTGTGTGTGTGTGTGTGTGTGTGGTGCGTGCGTGCGTGCGTGCGTGCGTGCGTGCGTGCGTGCGTGCGTGCGTGCGTGCGTGCGTGCGTGCGTGTGTGTGTGTGTAAGCCACTCATTGTCTCTGCATGATTTGTTTAATACCAGCAAGTGTGAAGTAGTGTGTGATATACGTTTCTGAATGCATTCGTCTTTGTGTCTCTTGGGGTGTATGTCTGTGTGTGAGTGTGTGTATTTATGCTGCCACGCATGAATGCCAGTGTGTATTGCACTGTATATTGCAGTAGTAGCAGTAGTAGTAGAGAGTGTGCTTGTTTGTCATATGTGTATAAATCCCTCACTCTCTCTGTGCATGCTGTAGGTGATGGAGGAGCTAGAGAATGAACGTTGGGCCAACTACACTTCCCATGATCCCTCACTGTCGGTGAGATACCTCCCCTCACTGTGCCTATGTTGCTGCTTTTTCGCCAAGCCAGCAGAACTTGTCTTGTTTTCCCCAAAATAGAAATATTTTAATGAAATTTGAAAACATAAAGTAGGAGGCATTAATAAACAACAATCCGGTAAACATAATTAAGATAATTGTGTTACTTACTCCAATTCTTAAGACTAATGCTAATGCATGCATACAGTACATGCATAAATTATGTTTGTCAGCAATTTTCAGAGTTACAGCAGTTTTTGACTTGGCTGGAAAGTGCAAATCTGACACCTGCAGGCCAGAAGTAGGACTTTTTTGTTTTTTACCACAGTATATAAGTAATGCCTGAGTTGTGTTGCATGCATGGTGGCAGGCTTTACTCACATCAAATGAGAACCACCAAACCACTGACAGTATCACTATATGTTATTCATGTAACTGCTTTTTGTTTTTCACCACAGTGTTTTTTTCCTCTGGCACTAAAGAAACACTCTCCACTCAGTTCAGCACATTCAAAAAAATGTCATTTAATACTTTTCATTCTTTGTGACTTTATTATAAGTGAAATCCACCCAGCCAGAATAGTTCTCCTGACAAATCACTTCCTGAATGATGTAAATTGCAAGATAATTGACCTGGAGCCCTGCTGCCTAATCGTCTGTCACGCCAGTTACAGCCTTTTAAAACGCCCCACTTCCCCCACTGGAATACTGATGAAGTCATCATGCAAGTTTTTATTTCATGACCCCTAGCTTTAATAGCAAGCTAGACTGAGTACAGAAGCCTGAAGGGACCATCTTTATCATCTCATCTTGTTTATGATTGTGTGTGCATGTACTGTTTGCATGTCAGGGGGAAACAGTCGAGTTCACATCCCTCTTTCCCTCTGGCAGTGGTAGATACCTAATTTTTCCTACCCTGTATACTGTAAAACAATATTCCAACTTAAATTTAAAACTGATTACTTCTCCCAGACTGGGGAACACGGGATCTAATTGATAGTCTCTAAAACAAATTAATCTTGAAGTATTTCAAAAATGGTGTTATTATTTTTGTAAAATTTGTATTAAACTCACATTAGCCAGCCTAAATATGCACAATCAATAATTCAGCCTTAAATGCTGTCTCCTGTGCAAGCGTGTAAAAAGGCAAATGACAGGATATGCAGGCCTTACTTAAGTTATGGATATTTATTCTTTTTTTTACAAGCGTGTCTGTCACTCTGCTGGGTATGTGGGGAGGAGAGTGTACATCCTTTGTTGGGAGATGTGTGTGTTTGTCAACAGGGCTAAACAGAGTCAGTCCGCTCCATTGGAAGCACTTGTCACTCTGCTCACAAGATATTGCAGCTCGCAGCAAACACCAGAGAGAGAGAGAGAGAGAGAGATACCAACTGTTACAGAAAGAAAGAGAAAGTCTGGAGAGTGAGGGAGTGAGAAATATAGGCAGAGCCACATTCGGGGAAAGGGAAGGATAGGAGGAGTTGCAGTGAAAGACAATTTCTGAAGGAGAGAAAGGAGGAGTGAGCTGGGAGAAAGAGGGGGTGGTGTGATGTGGAGGAGAGAGTGTGTGTGTGTGTGTGTGTGTGTGAGGGGGGGGGGGGGGGGGGGCTAGTGTCAGAGTGATAATGCTGAAGTAAAATTGGATGCAGAGGTGAGAGAGATGGGAGCAGAGAACATACAAGAATATACTGTAAGTCTAGCAACACAGTCTATAAATATCGACTTATGCATGTTCCTGCAGAAAAAATGGTGTCCAAAACGAAAAGCTGCATCAGGTTGCAAAGGCCTGCAAGCCAAACCTTTCAAACACCTGACACATTATTACACTGGTAGCTGCCAGTAGTTGGTAAATTCATTTCCTGTTGACATTTTGTTGTTGTTTACATCTGCAACCATCTAACGTTACTTACATTATTTATTATACAAATAAGCTTGAGGTTAAACTCCTCCATCTGGTGTGGTTGTCATTAAAGGAACAGACCAGGAGGCACGCTGCGTATTCAGGAATTTGACAGCAGTTCAACATCCTTTGATTTTATATGGAGTGAACTGGAGCCTTAAGAGACTGACAAAGGTAAACAAAGAGGGATTGTAATAACAAGGTGCAACAAAGGAAATGAATGGATGGATTGTGAATACTAATCTACAGAGCAAGGCACTCCCCTCAGTCCTTTCTTCATTCCACTCAACTTTATTAATATGACAATGAAATACTGTAAACCATGAACCCTCAAGTCCCTCAAGGCCGGCACTGCCTTCATTACAATATCACTTTCACAGTTATTACCTCCAGGCCCAATAAAATCTGTGATTGGTCTCTATCTCAGCTGTATTGGTACACAGACAGAGAGAGAGAGAGAGAGAGAGAGAGAGAGAGAGAGAGAGAGAGAGAGAGAGAGAGAGAGAGATAGAGATGTATTTTTGGGGGTATTTTATGAGGTTATTACTGAAATACATGCTGGTCATTTTACTTCAGGGATTGAATGAATTGGCCCTGAGGCAGTGTGGTGTTCTTTTAAATCCTTCCAGTAAAGTGGATAAAAGTGACAAAGCACAGTAAACAGCAGCCAACGGAAATGTGGCCAAACCTCACGATATGGAGCTGGAAAGCAGGTGGATCTAGATTTATCTCCCCACTCAGGTACACTTTCCATGGCTGTGTCCAAAACTTATTCCCTATTTACTGTGTAGTTACTCTTCGCCATTTAATTTGGATGTCCACCAACCAGAGTGTGAAACTGACCTGCTATAAAGTCATGTCAAGGTTGAGACTGGTTAAGACTGTTGCTATCTAATAAAGCTATAGCCAATACTCCTGTTTTTCCATTTTGGAGTGAGGTTCAACCAGTTCAAGTCCAGTGAATACCCTTAAATGGTACAAAGGTACCAGGTGCCTTTTACCAGGTGCAGATATAAAAAGTTCAGGTGACCAAAAACTGAAAAATAATGTTAATTTCAGAGTAACAAAAAATAGCTTTTTCAGAGATCAAGTCATGGGTTAACAACTCACAGCTTTTCTTCAGTAGATGTAAATTAAGACTTGAAATTTGATGCAAACAATTCCCACAGGTGTTCCAACTTTTGCTCATTACTTACAAACTGTGTCTGTATAAAAGCACGGAAAAGCACAGCATTTTGCAGAGCCATGCAGTATCCTCTGGTCTACAGCTAGTTGGTCAGGGGTTCATACTACAACAAGATAATGACCAAAAACAGACCACCAGGCTGTCAGAATCACATTAGAAGAAAAGAGCAAGCTTCAAGTCATGGACTGGCCAATACAGTCATAGAGTTTGTTTAGGATTAACTGGACAGAAGGGTGAAAGCAAAGCAACCTGCAAGTGCAGCACATTTATAGGAACTTCTGAAACAGTGTTGAGGAAAAACTTATGTTACTCAAGGTTTTCCTTATGTTATATCTGCAAAAGTTATTTTGCAATATACAATTTTTTTTTCAATATACAAAAAGAGTCCATGATATATACATTTTATTAATCTTCAATTGTTTATCTGTGCTGTACTTTTAATGTCAGAGTACATAAAATATGCAAATGTTAATAAAAACTGGAAAAATGGAAGGAGGTTGTCCAAAACTATTGACCAGTAGTGTAAATATATAAAACTAGGGTCCATTGCATGTATAATACTTTCTGTTAGCAATCCCACAATGCAATTCATCACATTCTTTATCTGCAAAAATGTGTGGTTATATACTTTTTACTATACTAAAATGATAAAGATCATTATAAAGTGTCTAAATCCAAATTAACTGATCAATATAGTCAATAACCAAGTGTCTGTTATTATGAGGAAATAATTTCAGATAAATGTACAAGGTGGAAAGATAATCATTGTTACAACTTTATGTAACTTTCATATCTGCAGGGCTTTGAATTTAAACTGTAACAACAAAGAGCTAAACATTATTTGTCAACCAATCAATCAATCAATCTTTATTTATATAGCGCCACATCACAACAAAAGTAATCTCAAGGCACTTTACAGCAGGTCTAAACCGTACTCTTTAATTAAATTTAAAGAGACCCAACATTCCCACATGAGCAAGCACTTGGCGACAGTGGCAAGGAAAAACCCTTTTAACTGGAAGAAACCTCAGGCAGAACCGGGCTCTAAGTGGGCGGACATCTGCCTCGACTGGTTGGGGTTGAGATGGAGAGAGATAGAGACAAAGAGAGGGAGAAGGAGATATAAAGACGAGAGATAGAAGCACATCGAAAATCAACATTGAAAATAATAGGTCCAGGACAAAGATCATAAATATGGGCTGGTCCAGGACAAGACTGGCCGGCGCCAAATTATAAGCTTTATTAAAAAGGAAACTTTTAAGCCTACTCTTAAATGTAGAGAGGGTGTCTGCCCCCCGGACCGAATCTGGAAGATGGTTCCACAGGAGAGGAGCCTGATAACTGAAGGCTCTGCCTCCCGTTGTACTTTTAGAGATATGAGGAATCACAAGTAGGCCTGCATGTTGGGAGCGTTTTGTTCTAGTAGGTCCATAAAGTACTATGAGCTCTTTAAGATATGATGGAGTCTGACCATTAAGAGCTTTGAAAGTGAGGAGAAGGATTTTGAATTTCATTCTGGATTTTACCTTAAGCCAATGCAGCGAAGCTAAAATGGGAGTAATTTGATCTCTCTTTCTAGTTTTTGTAGCCACACTAGCGGCTATTTGATGGATTTTTTTTTTTGATGTTACATTTTGTGCAGACATTCATCATCCTCAGAGGATGCACCCAAATAACTTTGGTGATCCCCTGACTTTTCCTGTAGTACATTTGTCTCTGTCCACAACTTTGTTTTATGACCAAATAATAACATTTCCACCATCATCAGCCGCACTTTGTGTTTAGTGCTAATTAGCAACTGTTAATTGTAGCATGATAATATAGCAAATTAAGATGGTAAAGATGTTAAGCATTATACCTGCTCAATATTAGCATGTTAGCATTGTCAATTTCACAAATTAGTCAAGGGATGTTTTTCAAGTGGAGAGCTTTGACAAGATTGTGTTTATTAGGTAACACCTTAAGACCACACCTGAAGGTTATTATTATGGAGCAGAATTGTCTGTATAGGAGACCAAATAGTGAGAAATCCCTATATACTAATCTCACACACACACACACACACACACACACACACACACACACACACACACACACACACACACACACACACACACACACACACACACACACACACACACACACACACACACACACACTCACTGTTTTGTCCTGCAGTGGTGTAGAGTTTACTGTGTCAACAGAAATCTGATGACTGAACACAATGACTTAGGAATGGATAAACACTCACATCCACATGCACACACACACCCACGGTATTGTTATGGCCAGGTCAGCTTACTGTGTGTGATGGATCTTTCTACCAGCGGGATCACATGACATTCATATAAGCCAGTGAAATTCTCATGGAACAAAAGAGGGAGGGGCTGAATCATATGATACACGAGTCCCTCTACACCTGTCTCTAAAAGCTGTAGTAGCAACTCTGAGCAAGGCAGAGAAACTCAGGCAGTAGAAAAGGTAAGCAAGAGTCTGTACGGATAGATTCAGCTGTGATACTAGCACACAGGGAGGGTGCAAAAACTACAAGTGAAAGTCTGCTTCTGTGAAATGGACAGCCCTTGTAGCTGTTGATGAAGAGCAAAGAATGCAGTGGGAGTGAAAGTCAGGAGAGTAAAACAGCAGAAGTGTGAAGAGCAGATGTGACGATCAACAAAGGTTACTGGAAGAGAACAAGAAAGAGCAATTCAAACAAGCAGAAAATAGACAAACAACGTAACAAGTGACCTTGTTTGAGACATTAGAGCCAAATAAGTGAGTTTGGGAACTTGGGAAGTTAGTGAGAAACTACAGTATCTGTGTGTGTTATTTTTCTCTGAAGTGGAGGCGAATGGAACCTTTCTTACCCGTCCTTGTAGTTATCAAAGGTTTTGACTTTATCTCACTGTGTGTGTGTGTGTGTGTGTGTGTGTGTGTGTGTGTGTGTGTGTGTGTTTGTTTGTTTGTGTGTTACAGGGCACAGTGGACTTGGAGCGCGAGGAGGGTGAGGAGTGTGAAGAGAACATGGAGGTTTTTGACGACAGCAGCTCCAGCCCCTCGGGAACCCTCCGCAACTATCCTCTAACCTGCAAGGTCCTCTACTCATACAAGGTGTGTTTTTACTACAGTACTACTATTAATAAATGTCTGAACAAGATGCTCATTCTCACTTCCACTTTTGCTCTTTCTATATCTTTAACACTTTAACGTCTTTCTCTCTCCATCTCAGGCTTCCCAACCAGATGAATTAACTATTGATGAACAGGAGATGTTGGAGGTCATTGAAGATGGAGACATGGAGGACTGGGTCAAGGTGCACAAACACACATAAACACATATGTGCACTCACAACAAAAGGAGCATAATCTCATGTGTACGGTGTACTGTACATCATGCTTGTGTGGTTTCTTGGCTTTCTTTCTCCCAGGCTCGCAATAAGACGGGCCAAGTGGGCTACGTCCCTGAGAAATACCTGCAGTTCCCCACTTCCAACAGTCTACTGAGTATGCTCCAGTCTCTGGCTACACTTGACGCTCGATCACACACCTCATCGAATTCAACTGAGCCAGAGCTGCACTCTGGCTGCATCAACGGAGACACAAACAGTACGGATTATAACATAATTAAACTTAATTATAACCTTAAACACGCTGGTTCCAGTTGTACCAATGTAATCAAGTTTGTTTCTTCGCATAATGAGTTTTTTATGTGCAACTTTCTGCTAGACTAGAGTTGGTTAGAATCCAGCTGTAGACAAACTGCAAATGTGGGTCATCTACTGCACCTTAATGGGTAAATCAATGTAAATGTATCATTTGGTTAAAACAATCAATAGAGCAGTAAAAACTACAAAACTACAGCGAATAATGAGTCATAGTTCAGTAAAAAAAGTAGATATTTGGTCCTTAAGTCAGGTTTCATGAGCTTTGTTTCTCCTTATTATAGAGAAGAAAGAGCTGAGAAGTGTGTGACCATCCCAGTGCCAGTAAACAATAGGCAAGACAAGGCAGCTTTGTTTATATAGCGCATTTCATACCCAGGGGCAACGCAACATTTAACAGTAAGAATAGGCAAGAGTTGAGCTTTATCTAAAACCAACACCTTCTTTATGCTGCTTCTTATTTCTACAACACTATTGGTTTTATCTAAAATCATGTTTTGAAGGTCTAGATACAGCCAGCATAGATGGCAGGACGTTCATCAGGTCCAGTGCTGCATTTAAAGGCTGAAAACCAGCGTAGAGCTGAAATCCGTAACATTATATATGAAGAATGTTTATGTTAAAAAGTTGTATAATTTACCATCGCTGGAGAATTACCTCGCTTTGAGAAATGTTGACCAGGCTTGTTGGGTTGGAAATTAATTAAATTACCTTAGCTGATAACTAATGTTTATGGTAGCTGATAGGTAAAGCATATATCCCCTATGTACCTGAAGTGAAAAGACCTCAGGAATACAACACTAGATGTGGGAAAATAATAAATAATTAACAATAGTTTGCAGCTTTAAGTATTTCAAATCTGTCCATTTTCGTGTTTTACTCTTCCATCCCAACATGCTTTCTTTGCAACCTGACCCTTTTTTTCTCACTCCCTCTTTTCCTGCATCCTTTTTTTTTTTTTGCTGTGTGTCTGCTCTAGCAGTACACTTGGACCAGACACATGAGGAAATCACCTAATTATCTTTACAATTTACTTACATTGTTCCGTCTATGTCTGTATCTTCCTCTCCCCAGCAGGGTGTAACACTATCTTTGTAACAAGGGACTACATTACCCCAAGAATAATTATTCCTGCTGTGTATCTCTTATTATTTTCTCTGCCTCTGTTTTTGTTGCCCGTCTCTCTGTGTGCAGTGGTGTATGTGCGTGCACTTTATGATTACGAAGGCCAGGCAGATGAAGAACTCTCCTTCTCCGAGGGAGCCGTGATTCGCCTTCTGAGCCGAGACACTCAGACAGACGATGGCTTCTGGGAGGGGGAGCTTAACGGACGGGTGGGTGTCTTCCCCTCCGTGTTGGTAGAAGATCTCACAGAGAATGGAGAGAACAGTGGAGGAGGGACGGGTGACATACAGGTACAGTAACACCACCAGGTAACACCATCAATAACAAAAAAAGCGAGGTCACAGGGTACACATGCCTGCAACGTCACACACATTAACTGACTGAAGGAGGATTTGAAATAGCAACATGCACATTGTGCTGTTCAGCGCCCCTCTCTTGAACTGAGCTGGAAATGTTCTCTTATCAGTCTTTCCTCAGGGCAGAAATACCAAGGATGAAGTGTAGTCTACTGTGCCACTCGTTTCCCACCAACTCTCCCCTCCTCCTCCTGCCTGTTGTCCAGTTTATCTATCAGCAGGGCAGAGTTCACAAACAGTAGATCAGCACTGCTGTGTTCCTGCAGCCCCCTGATAAAAACCCCACACAGCAATCACAGAGAAAGGTCTTATCTGTGGCACTGAGTGCTGCCCTATTAGAGGTTTAGCAACAGGAAGGATACAGCCTCTCCCTTCCTATAAGCCTGTAGACATAACACAACAATTCTTAACCGCTCTTAAGTCCAAATTTGAATCCTCCTGTTTCAGCAGAAGCTTGTAACTAGTAAACTGGAAATACTGCTGTAAGCTGTTCTTCAAAATAACAACAGTTTGCTCGAGGTGAACTAAATGACGTGCTATACACTTTTCACTTCTTATGAAATGTTTAAATAGTGCATTATTAATCACATGTGCGCTATAACTTATCCAGTTATACCTCTTAACTTACTACATACTGTAGTATACTATAGGCCTTTTCTCTTCCTCTTTTTTTTCTTGTAAAGTAACCTGTTTTTTGGACAGTTTTATGATAATTATCATACTGATAGAAAGGTCAGAAGATATTCCCTTTAGTGCCGCCATCAGGCCAAGATTCAGTGGACATTTTCACCTGTAGCTCTTTTTCTCGTAGATTATTAAGAATAAACAACCTATTTTTTTGGAGTCCCTTTGGTTGAGATGAGTTGTTGTAGCTTATTTTACCAATTGAAGAAGTAAAAAACACAATTTTACACACATTAGATCTGCTCTTCACTGTATGTGAAAGGTTACAGATATAAAGTGAGAGCATAGCAGGAAATGATGGATTTCTTTACTCTTGTCTGTTTTTGTAGATCTCTCCATCTTTGAAGCTGCCATCTTCGCTCCCGCATCTTCCGCTGTACGACCAACCTCCCATCAGCTCTTTCACCAGCCCCGAGACCTCCACCCCACCTCCTCTTCCACGCTCACCCTCCACCGCACTCAATGGGGAGCACAAGCCTCCATTGCCCACCTCGTCACACAAGGGACCGAAAGCCAACCACAGTAAGATACACACGAACAGATTCAAGATAATTTCATTTATTGGTCATTAAGGCAGGTTTACAGCAGGTTTTATTTATTGTCTCTCTCTTTTCTTTTCTCTGAAGATCAAAGTTCTGGCAGGAGTCCAGTGTCTCCAGGATTTCCTCAGACTCAGCCACTTCGATTCACTCCCGAAGGAGGCCCGGGCAAACTACGACCTGTTAGTGTAAAAGTAGTGTTTTTTTTACAGCTATGCTGTCAAGAGTTAATGATCTAGGATGATAAGTGTAATGGCTTCAAGCTTGTTTTCCTTGTAATTTAATTTGACGCATTATTTCAGTGTTTCAAGACAAATACCATAATATGTGTCATGAAGTAACAGGCAGTTAAGGTGTCTGTTAGATTAAATATTAGAAAAGCTGCTTTTCCAGAGATAAGGTGTTTAAGTAGATACTAAAAATTGATCCGGGCCATTTTTACAGTTTGTTATAGACTGTGAAATGTAGAATATGTTCAATTGCAAGGTTATCTGGATCATCATTGTGGTGGTAAGAAGATGCTGGTTATTGTGTATTGTGTGTTATGTATCTTAGTGTAACTGAGGGTTTTTTCAATTAAAAATGCAGTGTTAATTAAAAAAAGATTAAACTAAATTCAGACTTAATGGAGAATTTAAATATTTCTAATTTTATGAGGCATGCTTTTTAGAGATAAAAGGTTTATGTCCTATAGCAGGAATATGATCATAAGCTGTTGGTCATATTAAGAAAAGTAGGCCATCTCTGTTTTTGCCTTGACAATAGTTTTTTCCTCAATTTTCTCTTATTCTCTAACTTAAATGTAATATGTTTTTCTTTCACTGCTTCAGGTGCGCGCTGCTCCTCCTCCACCCAAACAGCACCCCCGCCGACAGCAGGAGAAGAGCGACAAGACAGAGGAGGTGGAGATCACGCTGGTGTGACAGACAGACAAGCTGGCAGGCGGTTATAGACACACACACAATATAAACAGATGACAGACAGACATATTCTACACGCTGGGGAACTAACCTGCTCTGAACTGAACTGAGCTTAAATAAAGTGATGTGAAGTAAACTGAACTGAACCACGTCAACCCCCCCACAACAAAAAAAGCTCCTCTCCCCCCACCTGCCCCCGGCCATTCCACATCTTCTGTTATCCTCAAGTCGAGGAGGAGGGCAGAGAAAAGGGGGACAAGGCAGAGTATCCAATTCAATAATCTCCGTATTAGCTTCCTAATGAAGTGCAGCAGTAGCCGCCCCCGCGTTCTTCTCCGCCCTCCCCCGTCCTTCCATTCTTGCCTTAAAACCCCCTCACCTCATCGGGCAGCAAACCAGAGCACACTGAAGAGGAGGAAGAGGAGGAGGAGGAAGAATGTTTGCAGAGGGGAGGAGTGTGAGGGAAACTTAGTGATGGGTTTGGCCAGTTTTCTTTTTTATCTTGTTAAGCTTACTTACAACATATTTAACGGTGGATTATCTCACTGCACAGGCAGAGCGTTCTGTTACATTTGAGAAACTTCCATTTTTTCACTCACTTGCTAACAAATAATCATGAAACATTAGAAAAGTTATCGAACCACAAATCTGATCAAATGTAGTGAATTTTATACATTTATAACGTATAAGTTGACAAAAAATTATTCCTTCAACACCAACTAGTCTGCTGTAATTTAGAGCTAATATTGTCATTACAAATTAATCTATTGATTATGTTCTTGATTAATTGATTAATTGTTTGGTCTATAAAAATGGTGAAATCCTCACTGTTTTCCAAAGTTGGGGAAGCTGGAGCCATTTTTAAAAAATGACTCCAAATAATCAAAATAGTTGGTGAGTATTTAACAGTACGGCGACTAATCAATTAATCAACTGATTGTTGCAGCTCTAGTTTATTTATCTTTCACAATTTCATTTTTACACATTTATTCACACATTCAGTCATTTATCTGTTCCTTATGTTTGGCAGTCAGATGTAGTATAAGCATTGGGACATTTTGTTTATATGTGGACGAATGAACAAGGCTGTGTGGCTAACTAGCTAAACGCACCGACCAACAGCCTTTTTCAGCTAATGCTAGCTACTTAGCAGAAGCTAACAGTTTCATTAAAACTACAGACGTTTTGAGTTTAGTGTGTTTGACATTATGATTTTTTTTAAAAGACATTTGATCCCACACGTCCACAAAATGTCAAAGATGACACAGTGAAGAATTGTTTGTTTTGTGAACCATGAGGAAGAAAAGAAAAGCACTTTACTACATTTTGTCCATGTCAGGCCTCCATAAGAAGTGAGCTTAATGAGTAAAAAAAAAAAACTTGCCAAACTCACCATTTTTTGGAGTGCAGTTGGGGTTGAAGCAAATGGACAGAGAAAGTGGGTGGTGTGTGTGTGGGTGCAGCGTCCCTCCCCACCCTTTCCCTTGCCATATATAGTCCTTATCATACGTATTCAATGTGTATTAGTACAGTACATTACTGTTGTCATAGGAATGTTATGCACAGCGTTTCATATAGACCAACTCAGCTGAATGGAATACCATGTCTGATATGTAGTGGAAGTTTTATCCTCATCATATACTGAAAGGGCATTGTAAATACAGTATGGAGGGAGAGATAAAAGGAAAGACGGGAGAAGAAGACGACAGAAAAAGACAGAAAGGAGAGGCTGGATCCTCCCTTCTGCTCCTATCTCCACTTCTCCTCCCATCCCTCCCTTTCTTCCTCTCTCTAATGTCTGTCCTGTCCAATTGGCAGTCAGTGTGAATCAGTGGCTGTCATCATATACACACATACAGTTATATAATATTACACACACATTGTTATATCTTCTTTGAGCGCCTGTGTCACTGATTGGTTCAGGAAGAGGCCAGAGGTGCTTTTAAAGGCACTTAGATTGCCAGTATTCACTATGTGGTGACAAAGAAAAGTTTATTTCAGATGATATAGGCACTGAACAAACAGTATTTTTGAGGAGTTCTGGAGTTTTTATTGATACACAGCTTTTATCCTTACAGATCATATCTCCTTTGACATTGAATTTATTCCTTTTGTAACATTGATCAGTTCACCCATCACATTTCATCTCCATCACATTGCAAGAGAGAAAAAAACACATGAACTTTTAAAAAGTCCAATATGACTTCCTTCCTTCCTTGTGTTTTCCATTCCTGTTTTCTTTGATCAATGATGGCTGATACAGAAGAAATGTATAAAAAAAAATACATTGTGCTAAATGGACAGAATTAGCAAATGACATTCAAGTGGAGCTAAGTACAATTATTGCGTTTTTTTTACTCACAGTAAATAAATCTTCCCCCCTTAAATACCCTTCAAGCCTTTAAACTCCTTGCCAAAAAGGGCAGTGTAGCACTTTTATTTATTTGTACCTTCCCTGGAAAGTAGCAGTACTTCACATAGCATCAGAATGGATAGAAAGGACAGACGTCAGAGCTGCTCTACTCATTCTGACTCTATGGCGGATCCTCTTTGTTTCAGTGTGACTGATATTTTTTATTTTTACTTCTCCGCTCTTCTAAAGAGCTGGAGAGATAACTGTGGACAATGTAATTTGGTGTTTTTCTTAACTTATAAAAACACATGGAAAAAGACGATTACAGTAAGGGAGATTTTGAATGAAGACATGGAGAGAATGTAGTTTTTGGTCTTGAGATAGGCCTGGCTGTTTGCATGTGTGATTGTTTATAGGAGAGAGGAGGAATTTTAATCAGATCAATTTTGTTTTTATTGTTTTTTTACTCTGAAGATGTGGCCCAGCTCCTAACTACATATTTACTCTCACTAGGTTTTGAGTTCTTGGAGTATTCACACTGAATACATTATAAAAATGATAATACTGATACTGAACTTGCTTGGTTTTTGCGGGTGTTCTGGATAATTAAAACACATGATTAAATATGTGTTGCTTTATCTTTCAAGGTGTTTGTGGCTGCAAATTTTGTATCCCTACCCCTCAATGTAAAAGTGCAAACTACATTTAATTCATTGCATACTAACTGCAAAAAATATATTCTGTATAAGTATGTAGTTTGGAGTTGGGTCACAGCTTTACAGTATACCCTCTAAAGTCCTCATCTGGGATCAAACTGATTTGTTTCTTCTGTTCAAGGTGGAGGTAAATTATGTTAGACAAGAGCGATGCAAGAAATGAAGAAAATACAAAATCACTTTTTTGTTTGTTTGGGGTTTTTTGCATCAGCTTTTAGAAACATAACATTTTGCTTAGCATCCACGCCTAACAACTTTAAACACACTGGACTGGAATCAGTAACCATTTCAGGTCCAAACCTCTGCTCCTCTGCTGCTGTTGGAACAAGCGTTGACTTGAACAGCAGCCTCTCCTTGATCTCTCTGAGATCTTCATTTATAACAGCTTTCAAACTTGTTTTGAAGTTTATGGTTTACAACAGAACTTCCCATCATAAGTGCTTGATCAGTCTATCTATTATAAAAATTTATGACAGGATTATTTTCCCTTCTTTAACAGTCCTTTTGGTCCGCTACAGTGTTTAATTGTTTGGTTTGAGCCTCTTTTTGGTTTTTATGTATTATATAATTCTATTTTTTGTTTTCATCCTTCGATTTGGAGCAGCTGCATAGCTGCTATTATTAACGATGTGATGGAGCAACTGGCCTTCTCTCTCTTCACAGACTGTTGCCATGGTGACAATAATGAGAACAGGTGCAAAAGTCTTTCTGCATATTATTATTGGCTGTACAAAAAAAACAAAAACAAAGTTTGTATTTATTGTGTACAAATGTTAATTAATAAAAAAAATATGGGAAATTTTCTCTGTTCTGTGGGTCTGTTAATGTGATTGACTGATGCACATGTGTGTGTTGTGTAGATGTTCCAGTCACTAGGAATGGGTGTGATCATGATAACACACTCTGTAAACACCCGAGGCTAGAATTTCCTGAGTACAGCAGGAGGGAAAAGAGAAACACACTGCACAGAGGACAAACAGCAAGTGTGAACTCTAAATTTGGCCCATGAAAGCCTCTATGTCAACCCTTCTTTTTAAACTTATTTTTTGAAACAACTGTTGATCAGACATGTGCTCCAGAAGAAAACAAATGGACCGATCTTCTAATTCCAGTTGCAGGTCATCCTGTGTGAAACTTTATCTGTGCTCCAACCCAGAGGGTACGTTTATGAAATTTAAGTATCAGCAGAATGCTCAGAAATTTTAAAGCCAGTTGATGTTTGTAATTTTTTTGGGAACAGATGAGTATCTTGTGTGTTTATGCTCTGTTTAGATAGTATTATGGAGCGCAGAGCTTTGAGAGAGAGTGTGTTCCCAGAACTTAGAGAGCAGTGCAGACACACACTGGGAGTGGACTTCAGGGTGAGTAAACATAAAATTTACTAAATCCTGCTGCCTGCATAGAAAAAAAGTCAATTATAGTTGCCGTCATCGTGCATGGTCAGATGTTGCATTTAGGGAAGTGCTACTTTTTAATTTCATCCTGTTCCCTGGTACTATTACTGACTGTCAGAGCAGAGAGAGGAGATATTTTTCAACCAAGATCCAATGGACAAAAACATTGTTACTGTATCTCCAATGGGGAAAAGAAAAATTACAATTTAACATCAAATCTGTGGCAAAAAGTTACAGGCATAAAGTTACATTCTGTCATTTTTTTTTTATTTGATGACTGAAAAGTCTGCTGCTTTTTTAAGTCACGTATTTGCTCGTGTGTCAACCTTATATGAATACACTGTCTGAATTCAAAAGCAGATGTTTGCATTATCTCAATTTATGTCTGCAACTAACAATTATTGCCATTCTGCATGAATCTGTCAGTTACGCCATTGAACTAATTAAAATATCTTATTTTGTTCATTTAAAAAACTATTCAATTTACAAAAAAATAATAATTTAGAGTCACTACCTGATGCATGAAAGTTACAAACATAGTATCTACTCCCCTGGTTTACAGGTGTGTGTCTGTGAGTGTGTGTGTGCGTGTGTGTTTTACTCTTTCACACCATGACTCCCTGAGGCCATTGTCGTAGAGATGTAGTCAATTCTAGTCAACTTTACCTAATTTGACAAAAAAAGAGGAAGAAAAACAGCAGCTGTTAAAGCCACTTAGTGCATCATGTCAGTGTGTGTGTGTGTGTGTGTGTGTGTGTGTGTGTGTGTGTGTGTGTGTGTGTGTGTGTGTGTGTGTGTGTGTGTGTGTGTGTGTGTGTGTGTGTGTGTGTGTGTGTGTGTATGTATTAAATAACCTGAGGGGCAGTTCTACCTGTGCATTGTGCCATCTCTATTCAGCAGCATGTGTAATTAGAAAGATGGAAGCATATGATACTGAGCCACAACTTGTTATTACATCTCACAGTGTGCTTTTCATGCACTAAATTATACCTGTCATCTCTGCTCTGGATTATTTTTAACCACTAGGTTGTTTGATCGTGTGTGTGTGTGTGTCTGTGTGTGTGTGTGTGTGTGTGTGTGTGTGTGTGTGTGTGTGTGTGTGTGTGTGTGTGTGTGTGTGTGTGTGTGTGTGTGTGTGTGTGTGTGTGTGTGTGTGTGTGTGTGTGTCTGTCTGCAGGTGATAGACCCATATGAATCCAGTGATCCAAGTCGCTGGCCAGATGATAACAGCAGACAGCAGCTGATAAAAGAATGCAGAGAGAGCTCAGCTGGACCTTTTCTACTGGTAAATACATCTCTAAGATTAAAGGACAGGTTCACAAAAATGTAAAGTATATCCTCAAACAGCAGTCAGGTGCCCAAGTTAACATTGAAACATGTTTTCTTGCTGCAATTTTTTGCTCTTATTCGTACTTGGGAAAATACTGGCCGTCAACACACAAAGAGGAAAGTTTATACTAAAAAGCTTGTAACTATGGATAAAATTAGATATGGTTAAAATCGTTACTTACTATCCTGTAACTGGAAAGTCTCAGGTTTCATCACCACAACAACAACATAGCTATTTCAGCCTGTGGTCTCAATCAAGATACATTTTTTTCCTCTAAAGTCTCTTAAATTTGACCAGCTCTCAAAAGATCAACACTCAGATACATATTTGTCAATTTACTCATTGAACCACTTCCTAATTCTAGTATTAAAAAGTCAAACAATCTCTGGCATCAGTCAGGAGAGTTTCTGTACACTATATTAATTAAATAATGTAATGCCACATTCATTTCCAGCAAATAAGAACAATGAGTTGCTCCTAAGTCTCATGAATCCACCAACACTTATTCAGTACAAGTTAACGCCATGCATCTTTGTGCTGTTGTTCCCTCTTTGTCCACACGGCGGTGCTGCAGTCGCTGGTCGGACATCAGTATGGCAAAGCCAGCCTCCCTGCCCAGGTGGAGGTGCCAGAGTACCAGCTGCTGCTGCAGGAGAGCCAGCAGGCGGGTGTCAGTACCAAGGAGCTGGAGAGAGTTTACAAGAGAGACGAGAACACCATCCCTCCCTCCTACTGCCTGACACCTTCACACAGACACACCTGTGGCCCTCAGGTACTCTGAACCTCAGAAATACACCATTAATCCACTCATTCAGTTACCATATTTACTGATTTAATTATAATTAAGATTTGCTGGTATGGAAAACAGGAGTGGGTTTGTCCATGTACAGCTGCTAATTAAATGTGAGTAAAAAAGATTGTCTAAAAAATCTTAAAATATGTTACAATTAATGCTATGTTTAAGTATTTATTTCCATGGGACCATATGAGAAATGTAATTTAATGTTCTAAATATTTAATAATCCTGGATGTTATCATGTATTTATATCCTATATATCAGTATTTCCATAATGTATGTGATGGTATTTTAAGTATAATTGCTCTGTGAAATGATAATTACTTCATTAATTAATCACTTTCTTCTTTTTGCTCTTCTCTTTCTTTCTTCTTCTTTTTCTTTATTATACTTATGAAACTATGGTGCTGTTTTAAAAATATATATATATCTTGACTGTTTTTTCTGATCAGCAGGCAGATGTTAAAGAGGAAGAGGAGAACAAGATGGAGGAAAAAGAAGAAGAGTTGAGGAAGGTGTTAAAGTCCGCTGTGACTCTGTGTGTCCACAATGATCTTCTGACTGCAGAGAAAGCTCACAAGTATTACAGATCAGGTGAGCGAATGGGTTTTAATATCTGTGTGGGATATGATATGTCTGTGTGGATGTGTGTGTTTGCTCTGGGTTCAAGAATAAATTGTTTTCCTATTTCTCTCCAGCCCTGGATGCAGATCTGCGGTTTGCTCTGGAGGATCGTCCTCGTAATGATATCATCCGACGCTGCATAGTTTACGTTCACACGGTCATCAACGCTAAAGGCGAGCAAGTGAAAGGACAGATGAGTTCAAAGCTGGAGCCACAGTCAGAGGCAGAGGTGATACACTGACATGTACTTATTGAACTTGAATGATGTGAGTCATAGAGAAAATATGTTTACCTGGTCAGAGCGAGACAAACTTTCATCTTTAAGTTCTGAAAATGATTCCTGAATTAATCGATACAACACCAATGTTCTTATTATCTCCATTTTGGGAAAAAATAGTAATTTTAACATCTGAATATGTGGTACTTCCATGTCAGGAACCTCTTTTATTAAAGAAGGAATAAGTGAGGCTTTTCAGAAACAACACACATTTAAGATTTAACTGATATGCATGAATCACCTCTTTGAACATTTATTAACAGAATTCAAAAATTAAGATTCATGTAAATATGACAAGAGAAGTAAAGCATCGTCATACTTTAAACAAAATGTGCAAAATCAGTGCACTATGGCTTTTATTATTATGTTCATCTGAAATGTCTCTCACGTGTCTAAATCTTATAGACTTTTCTTACATAAAACATTCATTTTATGTTTTATAGATATGATTGTTCACGTTTGTAGAATATCAAAGGTACAGACATGTATTAAACATGTCACAAAAAGTGTCCTCTCTGTATTTTCAGGCAACCCCTGAAAGTTCAACACCCACTGACCGAGAATTACTGTCAGAGATGTGTGACAGCTTCCTCCGTGGCCTCATCACCTCCTGCAGGCTTCTGGTCTACACCACTACCACTGAGTGTGACCGTCGCCATGGTTACACCACAGCCAGGAGGCGAGGCTATGCTGAGTCTCTCTGCCAGCAGGTGTATTCTGACCTGGCCGAGTTGATTGGCGGCTTAAACGTCTCAGAAACCGGTGGAGACTCTCACCCGGGTGACACTTTGGCTCGAGAACAGGCTGAGCAGGAGGAACTTTGCACCACCCTGTCAAGATTTTATGACGTCATACGGCCAGAAGAAGAAGAGGTCAGGATGAAGGTTTTTTTTTCTGAAGATGAAATCTGTAGCTATGATCTCTGTTGTCTTTTAATAAATCAGATCGGATGTTTGTGTGTACTTAACATACATTATAAATATCTCTCTGTGTTGTGAATTTAATTCTGATGAACCTCAATGTCAAAAAAGTAAAGCTGCAACATAACATGATATCTGGAGTTTACTATTCATTGGTTGTAGATTAAAGCATTTGTGGAGCAGAGCGACCACCAGGGCCCGTTAGTGATTACAGGAGGGCCGTGTGCAGGGATGACAGTGCTGCTGGCACACTGTGCTCAACAGGTACATGGACTTATAAGTGAATTATGAAACTCAGTTCTATCAAAATTACGTTTCTGTTTGTTGCTTTTATACAATATTTGAACAGGCATTTTAAGGTGTATTAAAATGTTAATATACATAAACTCCCATCAACTCCACCTTTTCAGGAAATTGAGACAACAAAAGAAAGGCTAGAAATAAACATTCACAATTAAGTATGATGGGCATTTATTAATGTTCTTTTTGGATATTAATTGAGCAGCAGTCTAATTACAAAGAAGTATGTTTTTTAATACTCACTCTGCTTATTTGTGAACTCAATTGATTTTTGGGAATAGATTTAATATAGAGGCAATGAGAAGAGTTTGGTTCTAGTGTCAAGCAGGTTTATCAAGAGAAATGACACATATGACTAAATCATATATTCCAAACGTAAAAGGGTTCAAAAATAAGACAAGTTCATCAACAAATAATCACTTACAAACAAACCCAAGGGCAAAACAATGCTAACACAATGCTAACATGCTAAGTGTTTTTTTTTCTCTCCCCACAGATAAAGTCTTGGCTACAAGACAACAGTCCTGTGGTGATCACTTACTTTACAAACTTCTCAAGCAACCCTTCTCTGAAGCACCTGTTGTCCAGCCTGTGTTATCAAATCATTTCTCACTACTCATCCTCTACGCAGGGTACAAACTTTTACATTGGAACTGAACCTGACGATCCTAACTATACTAGTAACCAAAAAGACTCCAACTGCTCCCCTCCAGCTAATCTGGATCCTCATCATGAGCCCAACGTTTCTGACTGTAACCCAGACCTTAAAACTGTGCCCTGTCCAGTTCAGGAAGGCCCCAAACATGGCGTCATAAAACCTGACGTTAGTCTATCTGAGCTTAAAAAACATCTTTCCTCTCTCATGTCACTCTTGCCTTCTCCCAAACAGCCTTTAGTTCTGATCCTTGATGGCTTGGATCAGATTGGAAACAGCTTTGCAGCACAAATCATTGAGAGCTTACCATCTCCCCTTCCTCCTGGAGTCAAACTCATCCTCTCAGTCTCCTCCAACCAAACTCCTGTTCTGCAGGCTGTCGGACTACATTACCCACAGTGCAGTCCACCTCCCTCAGTTTCCGAGGTCAGTGAGAAGAAGTCAGGATATGTGTGTGTCCGGCTGGGGTTGGCCGACAGGAAACAGTGTGTGAAGATGTTGACGTCGCTGCTGAGCAGTTCGGGGAAGAGGGTGACTTCAGGACAGCAGGCGCTAGTGAACCAGGCGCTTGTTTCATGTTGTCTGACTCTCTATGCCCGTCTACTGCATGTGCACACATCTCTCTGGCACTCTGGTATAAATGATTAAAGTTTAAAAAACACACATCTTTGTAATAATTACCTTGCTTATCTCTTATTGTGATTCTTTTCTTTTTCCTTCCAACAGATTCAGAGGTGACTGAGTCGTCTCTTCATGATGGTGTCCATTCATCCATTTCTGCACTGCTGGATCACCTCGAGCAGAAACATACTTCTGGTCTCGTGGCTTGTGCCGTCTCTTACCTAAGCCTCTCCAGGGCTGGGATCACAGAGGCCGAGCTCACTGATCTCGTGTCCAGCAATGGCAACATACTGGTTGAGCAGGATCAGAGGGTCACGCAAGTAGACGTAGAGAAACTTCTTTTAGATTTGAAGAGCTTTCTCATCCGGAGGACAGTTACAGGGTCGCAGGTTTTGCTCTGGGTGAGCAGGCATTTCAGGCTGGTCATCGCTAAGCGGTATTTAGGCACTCGTGAGGCAAGGAGGGAAATTCATTCAGAGATGGCGGATTATTTCAGCGGCCGAGGGCCCTGTGGAAGTGCCAAACGACTTCTTGAGAAACAGAAATCAGCAGTAAGCAACATGTACATAGACAGGCAGCCATGCAGCCAACCATTTGTCTTTACTTCTTCCTCAAAAGAGGCTGGCCGAGTTAATTTGAGGAAAATTATAGAATTGCCGCATCACTTGCAAGAAAGCGATAAGTGGGAAGAGTTAGAGCAGGGGCTGCTAATGTCATTAGGGTTTCATCAGGCTATGGTTCAAGCCAGACTCCTCGGCGATCTAGTAGCCATGTTGATGATGGAGGAGAGGTCATCCACATTTACCTTCTCAAGAGAAAGAGCACTCCTAGCGAGCATACTGACATCTTCAGCTTGCGTCCTGCAGAGCTCACCCATGGAGCTGCCTACAGTGATGGAGATGAACCTCTTCCCTTTTCTAGAGGTGTTTCCCGCACTCAAAGGTTATGTCGGAGAGATCAGACAGGAGAGAATGAAGAGAAGTAGTGGAATAGGTGTGGTACTTTCTCCTGCTCCCTCCACTGTTGCCCCCATTCAGTGTTTGCAGTGTGATGCAGGAGCCAGGGAGGTTTCTGTTACAGAAGCAACTGCAACTGAGTGTGGGATTGTCGCAGAGATCATGGATGATTGTTCGGCATGGATATGGAAAGGCTCTGGGTGTGACATAGCTGAGTTATCACTGAGGGGTGAGCAGGAGGAAGTGAAATTTGCGGGAGTGAAAAGTAGCGGCCAATTCATGCTGCTCTCCACGCAATGCAACAAGCTTTTCTTGTGGGATGTGACAGGCCCAGAAATGTTCCTGGAGCTTAAGGACCCTTTGAAGACAGAGTTTGCTGAGTCAAGCAAACAAAACAAAATCAAGGGTTTTGTCGCATGTCAGAAAAAGTTGTGTGTGTGGTGGACAGGTGCAAGCTTTGTGAGTCTGTTTGATGCCTCTGGTGAGACTGTGACTCCTTTCCAGTGTCAAAGCTGTGTGACCTGTGTGGTTTGCTCCGCTAATGGCTCTTACATGTACTGTGGGCAGGAGGGAGGCATCATTTCTATATTTGACACAGACAGCAACAGTCTCCTTGGCACCTGTTCAAACTCAAACCGCAGTATGGTTGTATCAATAATCCTCTGTGAAGATAAGCAGGAGATGGCATGTGTTGACAGCACGGGGGAAGTAACCCTTTGGGACGTGGCAGCAAAAACACAATCACGCAGACTTGCCATAGAATGCTTTACTGGGGATAAACCTAATATCGTCCTCAATACAGATTACTCAGATGAAATCAACACTTTATTAGTGTGTCAACACAACCAGGTTACAATGTGGGATACATGTGACTGGAAGCTATGGGACCAGTTCTTGGCTCCACGGGGTAGGGCCTTCATTCAAGCAGTGCTCTCTCAGGATGGCCACCTTCTCCTGGCTTTGCTTGACACCTGTCCCCTGGTCTTGGCGTGGAGGGTCAGCACAGGGGAGTGTGTTCTTTCCTTAGAGACAATCAAGCAGCCTCTTACGCTCCTCAAAGTAGCCTCCGATGTCACATGTGTCACCCGTGACGGCTGCCTCTTAGTGTGGGATTCTGAGATGATATACGCTGCGGGTGCAGCTCTGAAAATGCGGCGTGGAGTGAAAGAAGTGGTGGTGGAAGAAACTGGGGAGTGGTTCTACACCACTGATGGGTCAGAGGCAGTGTGGAAATGGAGCCTAGAAACAGGCTTTCCACATACTAACTTCTTGCATGATAGTCATGTGGAAAAGCTGCGGGTTTCTCCAAATAATATTCGCCTTGTGACGCTCTCAGTGGGAGAAATTTACGTTTGGGTCACAGAAACAGGGCAGAATATCCTTCGGATCAGTGGCAGCAGAGCTACAGACATCCTAATCACGCCTAATGGTAACTTTGGAGTGAGCATCTCTGATAGAGGACTGTCTCGGGTTTGGAAGATGGCAAATGGGGGCATCGTGTGTAAGATACACTTGTACTTATCTGACGCACAGGTATCCCCTGAGAGCACTTTCCTGATCGGGTGTCGTCATGGAGATCTGCTGGCTGCTAGTCTGTGGTCAGGAACGATCAGCAAGCGTTTCTCCTGTGTGGAAAGCTCAGAGCAGGTTGTTGCTTTTCACACACTTTCAGAGCATCCAGACTTTGTGGTGGTGATGGTGGCCTCAGGGAGCTTGTATACCTGGAACATTTCAGAGGAGACAATGTGCCAGCACTTTGAGCTGCCCGAGACATTTCACTGTCAGCCACAGGACTTCCAGATGTCCTCCGATGGGAGCTATGCACTGCTGTCCACTGACAATGGAGCCATCACCCTGTTGGACCTGTCTCAGGTCAGACTGTGCTCCTTTAAAGTAGAGGGTCCTGTAATAAAAGCCTGCTTGGACAAAACTGGAGGCTATGCTGCCTACATATTCCATCCTACCAGCATGGAAAAAAGTTGTGTCTGTTACCTGCATGCAAGGCCCATCCTCACAGTGGTACGACTCTCAGATGGGGAAAGAGTAGGGAGTATGTTTCTGTCCAGTAACCCCTTGACACTGGTTATGTATGAGCAACAGTGTGTGTTTGTGGGTTTTGAGGATGGGTCTGTGGGTGTGTATTCGATTTCAGATCTAATGATCGGTGGGGAGGGGTTGGTTGGATACGGGGAAAATTTGAATGGACAGTTAAGGGAATGCGCCTTTGACAAGGAACCATACAGATGTTTGCCTCTAGCCATCCCCAATATGACGTGGCCTTAGCTACTGTGTGTACTACACTGGTGAATAAGGATTGTGTTTTTACAATGCATACTGTATGTATATATTTACTTTGATTTGATACTTCACAAATGCAGAGCACGACATATGTTAGTTTTGTAGATACTGTACATGTACTGTATAGCTACACTGATATAAACATAGGCTACTGTATATGTCTGTATGTCTTACAATGCATTCATTGACTGTTAACCAGTAACCAGTCCATAAACTGCAGCATCATTTCCTTTAGTGTCAGCTGGTAATGATGATGATGAGTCATCTTTATAGAGACACAAACACAGCATTTATCTGAGTTTCATTTCTGTGAAAGCAAAACCATTATGTGATCTTATGTATAATATTCTTGACATGTCAATAATCTTTTCACATTCATTTGAAATAAAATAATTTGTTTTAAGTACTGTATTCGTTCATTTTGTATAAATTAGGCAATTTCACTTTTTATATTTTGTATTAGTAAGAATTACTTAATTACGTTACCCTTGCAAAAACATTGTGCCTGTACTTTAAAAAAAAAAAAAAAATGAAAATGGCCTTTTGCTGATCATGAGAATGATTCTATAAATGTTTGCTTAATGCATCGAAATGAAAGATATCATCTCCTTTTGTTTATAATGTGTATTGTTGTCATGCTGCCTTTGTGAAGCTCGTAAATTTGAACATTCCAGGCATTTCCAACTAGTTGCACATTTCTTACTTTTACTCGGAAGTACAGAAAAGCACAAATTGTACCCTGTAACACAATCAGATACTTTGTTACTTATTTATAACTCTGACCGCAGAATGAGTAGTTCATCATACATTTTTCTGATAACAACTCTGGCATCTCCAACTGCGCTTGAAGGCAGCACCAGCTGAGGTAAATAAGCCGTGCACTCTTCAGCTCAGTACAGGTGGAGACATGGCGCAGGTGTACTGCTGGGGGGACAGCTCCAGTGGACAGTTTGGACCTCAGTCTGCTCTCAGTCCCGTGTCCTGGTCAGTCCGATCTGTCATCACAGGCGTCTGCTGCGGGGAGAGACACACTTTATTCCTCACCAGGGATGGGGAAGTTTTATCCTGTGGGCACAACTCACAGGGACAACTTGGAAGACAGAGTGATAAAGATGAAAGGACACCAGGTAGGTAATGATGTGTTTCTTAAATAAAAGAAAAAAAGAAAAGGCAGCACCGTAGTCCACATTACAATAAATATCTGCTAATGTAATGTTAATTATGTTTTATATTTTTTTGAAGTTGAATTGTAGATATAATTAAAAACAACTAAAATAGCATAACTAACGTAACTAAAATAACGTTGGTGCAACATTTATACATTAGTTTTCTTTTTCCCTCATGACTCATGCCAAACTTACTGCATTATGTAACTTTGTTTGGTTCCTTTTCATTAATCTATCAATAGTTTCACTTTAGGCTGTGACTTTCCTTTCAGCTGTGAGCCTCACACGAATTTACAGCATCCATACAGTGTTTTATCATTGCCACACACACACACACACACACACACACACACACACACACACACACACACACATACACACACACACACACACACACACACACACACACACACACACACACACACACACAAACATACATATACAGTATACGCACACACATTATAACGCAGATTAATTAACTGAGGCTTGTTTCAGTTTCGTTTCTCTCTCGTGAGTCCAGGTTATGAAAGTTAACCAGAGTGCGTTGACTTCATGTGCAAGTGGGAAAGTTTGGCATTCAGGAGTTTGTTGTTCATCCCTGAATATGTCATCTGGATTAATACTGTGGAGTTGCATTCAGTATACTTAGCTTTGATGTTTAGTCGGTAAACTGCAGAATAAAGTGAGCACAGAAATTCTGATATTTTGCTCAAATATCGTCAGTAAAATGTAGGTGGAGTACTCTTTGTGCTGAACTGTGTAGCCTTTGTCTTTGTATTATTATATAGATCCTGTAGTGTACTATTGGATTTTGATTATTGATACAATTAAAAGCAGTTTAGTGCTGTAGCTGGAGCTCATTTAACTGCTTTATGTACTGGTGTTTGACAATAAACACATCATATTAAATGTGTACATGATATGGTTTGTTTAAAGGTAAAATAGTAATGTGCAAAGTAACTAATAAATATAGCTGTGAAATGAACTAAATAGAATATAGTATAATGAAGCATAATATGAAAATAGTCAGTCCCTCAAAATTGTACATAAGTACAGTATTTAATAGTATAAGTGAAGCTACTTAGTTGTTTTCCATCACAATAAACACCTTTTTTTGTCATGCTAAGGCTTATGTCTGTATTTTATTCATTATGACACATCTTTATCCAGTTATTGTACAGTATTGCATTTCATGTATTATGTCTTGATGTGTATTTTTAACCCATTATTTCCCGATTGACGTTCATGTGTTTGTGTGTGTTCCTCTGGCTGTCATCCTGTGTAAGGTCTTGTGCAGGGACTGGGTGAGGTGGTGATGGTGGCTTGTGGTCAGGACCACTCTCTGGTTGTATGTGCATCTGGATGCATGTACTCCTGGGGACAGGAAGAAAATGGCCAGCTAGGGATGTCACCGAATCAAATGCACAACAGTCACAGACCAAGGCAAGATCTCATTCTATAGATGTCCAAGATGGCTTAAACACATCTTATATCTCATCACATATCTTTTAAATTGCTTAACCTTTTATCATCTCATGTATTGTAAATAGCCCAAGTACTGTAATGTAATATAATGAATAGTGACTGAATTACATTAACTTGACTGCTTAGTCTATTTTATTAGCATTTATTATTTTTTATTCTTATCGTGTCATGTCTTGTCTTTTCTTAACATACAGTCAGGTGCCTTTGCCTATGGCAGTACCAGTGATTCAGGTTGCATGTGGAAACTCCCACTCCTTGGCTTTGACTAGAGGTAAGATCCTGAACACAGAGATAAGATCTGTCAGTATGTTTGCGTGAAACACTCTATAGTTTCACAGCTTGATGGTTTAATGTAATGGTGTGGTGAGTCAGAGCAGCTTATTTAATATCCCAACACTCACATTGCACCTGTGATCGTGTTTTGCTCACACATTTTTGTGAGCATAATCTCAAGATAAGAACAAGGTTTAAAAAAAAATGCACCACAGGTTCACTCGTGGATTACTAATAGAGCATATGGTCTGATTAGATTTATATAATGATCATAAATGTGTTTGCAGAGGACAACTCCTTCATATGCTAATGTGAAGCTCTTCATTAAAACTATTTGTAATGTACTGTGTGTGCAAATGAGTTTGCTGAATATGACAAATTGACAAACGCATTTCTGTATTGTTTCCCATTGTTTAGGAGGAGATGTCTTCTCGTGGGGTTTAAACAGTCACGGCCAGCTGGGTCTAGGGAAGGAGGTGTCAGTGCAGCACACTCCTGTCCTGGTGTGCGCTCTGAGCGGCGTAGCAGTAAAGCAGATATCAGCTGGAGCGACCCACACTCTGTTCCTCACACTCTCAGGCCTGGTGTACTGCTGCGGGGCCAATAAAGAGGGCCAACTTGGTCTCAACAGGGTTGATGAGAAGGGTATCTCATTCACAAACTCAGGCCTGTCTTGTTAGTAGTGTCTTGTTTGTTGAACTGTAGAGAGCGGTATTTTTAATCCCACGTATACTGAGCGTGCACACAATAAACATGATTCTGATTCTGGTTTTGATTCTCACAGCCAAAAAAATAAATCATGACTACTGCTATTTCAACACGTGTCAAAAAAAGTTAAATTAATAATTAGAAATATAATTAATATTAAAAATGGAACATCATTGTGTCACACAATGTACAATGTAGAACTTTTTAAGGGGACGAAAGGTATCTAAAATATTAAAAACTCATTATTGTTTTAAACTAAACATGGTGTTCCTTGTTTTTTCATTTCTTATCATCATTAACAGGTAGATTCAACGTCTGCATGGTACCTGCTCTCAGATCTCTGGGTGTCACCTTCATAAGTTGTGGAGAGGCTCACTCTGCCGTGTTAACAAAGGTACAAACTTTCAAACGAATTAATCTACGGTGCTACAACCTGCAGCTGTGTCTCTTTAGTTCATGTTATTGTGTGATGCTCTGATTCTTAGGAGGGCAAGGTTTTCACTTTTGGAGAGGGAACCCACGGTCAGCTTGGTCACAACTCTGCTGTTAATGAAGTGAGACCCAGACTAGTTGATGGTTTGGATGGACCCGCCTCACAGGTTGCATGTGGCAGGTAAACATGTAAACACCAAAACTGATACTGTTTCCTTAATTTGGCCATTTGTGAAATGACACAATCATAAGATGAAGTTTACAATAACTTTGTGGAATACTTTAATGTCATATTAAGTTTCTTATTAAAATAGTAAATTGGTTCTTTTTTTCTACAGGCGTCACACTCTGGTTTTAGGCTCCTCAGGCCAGCTGTGGGCTTTTGGCAGTGGGGTTAAAGGTCAAATTGGGACTGGACTTTCAGGGGGCAGTCTGAGTCCCACTCTTGTACAACTTCCATGGATCACTGACAGTGCAGCAGCCGTTCCCTCAGGTATGTATTTATGTATGAATGGGCAATGTGATGTTTAGCTGATTTTAATAAGGCAGGTTGGGGTGGATCTGTTTTCAGTGTTGTTTTCCTTCAAAATCTGTAATTATCTCATGAGATGCAGGGCACTTCCACAGTAGCAGTAACATGTTGGTCACTGGAAGAAGTTATTCAGTCAAAGGTGTTTATAATTCTTAGATGATCCTACAAAGTCCCACTGAGCACCTCTTACATAGAGGAGATCAGTGGAAGTTTGCAGCCAGTGGAGGACGTAGCTCTTTTGCTTGCATTTTCTAAAGTGGTGGTGAAAACATGCAGTACAACAGACATGATAGTGTGACTTTATTTTATATTTGAGTATATTGAATTTGACAACTCCTTTTTCATTCTTTTTTTAATGTTTCTGTCACATATTGGTTTATGTTAAACAGAAAAAGACATGCAGATACAAATGACAGATTTTAAATGACACATCTGTTTATTTTTTTCTTCCATTGAACAGGCTTGACAATATCTGCTGGGTGGAATACGAATTTCGCTTACCCCTCAGCAACTCAGGTAATATGAAGAACCATGTTTTTTATGTTTTTAATGATTTCCATAGAAATATACTAATGCCTAAACTGATAGTCACCTGGAGTGTCCCCATGCCTCAAAAGTTGAATTGAAGTCTAATTTCTGTCCTTTAAGAGCTTGGAGCGACATCAGCTAACTGGGCGGCTTGATGAGACAAAGCTGAAAAAATGGCTGTCAATGAAAGAAGGCAACGCAGAGGCAAAGAGGTCATCACTGTTTGTTATTGTACATATGTATATAATAAATATCACTCAATATCTGCAGGGTTTAGATGGCTCCCTCAATGCATTTCTCTCTTTATCCAACAGAGAAATCGCCTCAATGTTTCTCACAAGTTCAAGTCTTGTTGCAAGTTTTACAAAAGCAGAGTGAGTCCTTTTTTTTTTTTTTTGCCTGCTGCTTTTTTATGATGATAGTAGTTTACTTTGTTTTAATGCTCTGTTTTATTGTTGTTGTCAGTGGGCTCTCATCAGAAGCAGGTGACTTAACTGTGGACCTTGAAGCTGTGAGCCGAACTTTCGACCAGCTCCTGGCAATACCATGGATCAAAAAATCAGTTAAGAACATCCATTTAATGATTTTCACACATCATTCAGATTGTTCATGAAATGACTTGTAAATATTGCTGTGTTACCTCATGAATGTGTTTTCCATGCAGGTGAACCTCGCCCTCCTGATGGACTTGCTTGTTGCTTCGATGCATCAGCTAAAATCACCAGAAATCATCCTGATTCTGCTGACGTGCCCCCTTCTTCAAGAGGACTCTAACGCCATGACAGGGGCGTTGCCTTTGGCTATCGTCATAGAAAAAATGAGCGAGAAGACTCAGAAAACATTAAGTAAACAACAACTCCATCAAACTTTATTTCTTTAAACTCTTTTTGGAAACAACCTATCCAAACAAAAGCTGCAAACTATATACATCTAACTCTACTTTGCTCTTTAATAAGTTGTGTTCCTGATGCATGATCATACTGTAAGTTGTATTTTTTTTTGTGCAGGAAGCTTTTGGTCTTCCCTGACACCCTCCATATTGATGAAGCACATCTTAGTGTTCAAAAATGCCCTCGGCTTTATGCTAAGAAATGGCCTCTTGGTGACTCACAACCCAGGAGTCAAATTCCTGCTGGAAGCCCTCAAGCTACTCTACAAAGTCAGTACTATGTTTTTTTTAAAATTTCAAGTCCAAATCTATGAAATGTTTACCAGTTTGTAATCAAATATGAAAATTTAAAAAAAATCAAGACAAAAAAGCCCCAAAATACAGGCTTTTGAGTGAGTTGATAATATTGAATTTTTCAGAAATGTTCTTCCTTTTGAAGAAGAAATGTATGTATTTTCTTGAGCATAGGTCTGTCATTTTCTAACGGATATATGTTCAGTTATGTCACATGACAACTGAAAATACATCCATCTGTTTTATTCAATTGGCTCATTCTTTGGCTCATTCTTTAGCCTATAAATGTTGACTAATCATAAGTTACAAGAGCTCAAGGTGATGAAGTTGCATGTTGTCTGACCATCATTGTCCATTGATGGCCTGGCCTGATGGGGTATTAAGTAATGATTGTATTTATTTCTTACTGAATGAAAAACATTATATCTATGTACTGTAATGTTTATACTTTTTCACAGGCAAACAAAGCTGGAAAGTCCTACAAAGTCCCACTGAGCACCTTTTACGTAGAGGAGTTGAGTGGAAGTGTGCAGCCAGTGGAGGACGTAGCTCTTTGGCTTGCGTTTTCTAAAGTGGAGGTGAAAACATGCAGTACAACAGACATGACAGTGTGGTGATTCAGTGCTTTTAATTTTCTTTTTTTTGCTCACATTATTTCTTAAACTATCTATATCTTCTTTGAAGGACGACGACAACACACCCGCCATCTTCTGTCGCTACCCGTTCCTGTTCAATCTGGTTTGCAAGGTGGCGGTCTTTAACATCTTTGCACACATAATGAAGGTATAGTATGCACTGAGAAATAAAAATGTCATAAACATGAACTTCCATGTCCTTATTTCACTGTCTCATTATATTAAAGTATGCTTTACATGTAGTGGGGGATTTCTTGATGAAAAATAAGTTTTTTGTCATTACAGAAAGCGGAGCTTTTCGAGTTCGTTCAGGAACAGGCTTTTGTGAGGTCTGACCAATTGTTGGCAAAACCTCCACCCTCTGCTCCGGCCCCTGTCTTCCAGCTGACTCTGAGACGAACTCACCTGGTGGACGACACATTCAGACAGCTCAGTGCAGCAGATCATTGCGCCTTCAAAAGGGAGCTTTTGGTAAGTATGTCATTAAGATTTTGAGAGTTCAAGTGTTCAGGAGCTAAATGTTGTTATTGTGCAGTATATTCTATTCTATTCAGTTCATAAGAGAGACATAAAGTCACTTTCTTCCTGTGAAGTCATAAGGCGAAATTACCAAATAAAGTAAAAAATTAAAGGTAAAATTGGAGGTAACTGGACAGCAGGAATATGCATCAAAAACTGCAAGTACATACAAGTAACAATTACTAAATATGTTTTTTTACTGTAATAAAATAACTAAAATAATGTGAAATTTTATTGTCCAAAGTAGAAAGCTCGGCTTGTCGGTTATAGTAACTAAAGGATTGCATGAAGACGAGCTGTCACAGTTAGTCATTTTGAATTTGTACGTGTCTGCTTGATGAGCTAGTCCAGACAGAAATGTAGAGTCACATCCAGTTTATGTAAAGAAGTTTATGATGTTTGTCAGCCACATCATGTCTTTATGGTGGAAATGTTAAGATGGACTTTTAGTTGGTGGGTGAGAAGAAATGTATTGACATATTTGCATAGCAGAGCCAAACACAAAATGTCAAACCTCTGAGCATTACATCGTTGTAAAGGTCTTTTACAATCTGAGTGGGTTCTAATTCAGTTTATTCTCACAGCTCCAGCAAGGTATTAAAAAAAATATGTTTCTATTTATCCTAGGTCATATTTTCAGATGACAGGAAGGTGTCGAATGTCAACAAAAAGGACTTCTTCCTCCACCTGTTTAACAACCTGATGGATCCCAAGTCTGACATGTTCATCTACAACGAGAGCAAGACTCTGGCCTGGTTCCCTGCCAGGGTAAGACTCGCTAATTAAAGAGAATTAACCTGTTTCTGCCATTGTTTCTCTGTTGAAGTACTTCTATACGCAGCCTGACACTATTCAATTAGGTTATTTGTGGCTACAAATGATTTTAACATATATAAATATAATGTACATGCATGCTGATTACTGTAAAACTGCAGGCTGTAATCAGATGTGAAGAAAAAAATGTTTTAACACACATTAATGAATGTAACATTTTACAGTTTTTTACCCTGATCCAAAACAGCTGGAGATGTGGTCAAAGTTAAAGAAAAACATATTTGTATATATTTGACTTCATCATCCTTCATAAAAACGTAGACAGTTATTAACTAATACTAAACCATTATTATTAATTTGTCCCCAAGCCAAAAGTTGAGGTGAAGCATTATTTCCTGTTTGGAGTCCTGTGTGGTCTGGCTCTCTACAACTACAACATCATCCACCTGGGCTTCCCGCTGGTTCTCTTCAAGAAGCTGTGCAGTGTCAAACCTTCACTGGATGACCTGAAGGAGTTTGATCCTGTAGTGGGAGAGTAAGATGGGTTCAAAAATGCACCACAGACCTGGTTTGCAGTTTGTATTTGCATGTACTGTGGCTATGTAAGAAGGAATCACTGCACACAATACTGTAAAAGGAGAGAAAGAAAGAAGAAATAGGAATTACCTGTATTACAAACATGGAAATATTTTAGCTACTTTTTAAAGAAAGTGAGGAAATGATTGGTTTGGTTGATGTTATTTAAATCTACAGCTATTCTTATGTCACCAAATGTTATATCTCATGCCTCAAGTAGACTGGAAATAATGACAAATTGTGGCGCTTACCATGCAGTTATGGATAAAAATACTTCAAATGTTGCATGTGAAGTGTTACCCAACCTCTTTGGCTCCTTGAAACAAAGCCTATGTCTCACCATGTAGAGAGGTTTTACCTGATTATCTATTTGAGGTCTTTTAATAATCCACAACAAAAACAAACCTGAACCTATCTCCTATCATAAAGAGGCAGAGGTCTGATCTAGTCTGTTTTCAAATGTTTGTCTTCAGGAGTATGCGCTGCATATTAGAGGACTACACTCCTGATGTACTTGCCGAGATGGAGACTCCTTTCACTGTAGGTTAACTGATCTCTCAATAATTACAGATGGGATCACTCCCAGTGTTATTCCATCTCTAATGCAAATGTGTGTTGCTGCAGTATTCCAGTCTCAATATAGTTATTATTCTTTACAGGTGCATTGGACCGGTGAAGAAGTTGAGCTTGATCCAAAAGAACCTGGAAAACTGGTCACAGATTCAAACAAGTATGTTCATGAAGAGAAACTACAGTATATGTAACAATCTGCACAACACTTAACCCAAAATTACCACTCCTCATGTTGGCTTAATCCTGCTGTTGCTGCCATCTAGCTGTTGAAAGTTCTTTAAGTGGGTGCATGCCCTGCAACCATTTCAAATATGTAACATTACATCACTCTGGGGAGGATACTGCATGTTACCTTTTAAAATCCCTGCTTGAATACATGCAGATACTACTCCACACCTTGGAGTTACTCTTGGATTACATGATGAACATTAAATACAAACTTAAAAGAAAGGACATACTGTGATACTGTTCATTGCAGTGGTGTAGACGACAGACTTGATTGGAGCAACTTTTTTTTTAATAGGAAAGAGTTTGTAGCGGCCTTTGTCAACTATGCCTTCAACAAATCGGTGGAGCGAGTGTTCGAAGAGTTCAAGAGAGGGTTCTTCAAGGTGTGCGACATGGACGTGGTAGATTTCTTCCAGCCAGAGGAGCTGCAAGCAGTGATGGTGGGACAAGAAAACTACGACTGGGAAGTGTTCAAACAGGTCAGCTGAAAAGTGCAAGAGGTTTTGACTTCTGAACTTTGAAGAAAGCGAAGAATTTAATGAGGATAAAAGAGTACAATCTGCAATTAAGTAGATCTCCACACAAATCAATAAAATCCTGTGCTCTGCCATTACACACAGATGCTCAGAATGGAGATAGTTAGACAAACGATAAAAAAGAACATATTACACCAAATAAGATTTAATATATGCACATATAAATCCGATTTGATCAGGAACTCATTTGAAACTTTTTGTTTGTGTGCTTGTAGTGAAGTCATCCAGGACTTTTAAATCATCTTCCTTTTTTGTTTTCTTGTTTGATTTGATCTGACAGCACAGCTCGAGAATGAATTGCATATTGGTGATTTCACATACAGTAGTTTTACTATATTAGATTTATAGCTTATAGCAAACTGTATCACCCCACAATCAACCAAACAACTTAATGACTTAATGCTAGGTGATGGGTTAACTACCCATAAAAAGTTAAACTGATTATTATACTGCACAAATATGAACTGAAATCAAATTTAAAACTTGGTATGCTTTGGAAATTGTTATGCAGCAATTATAAATTATGTACTGGGAAAACCACGAGCGTGAACCTATAATTAAGAAACCTCGTTAGATTTCTGTTTACATTTCTTACTTTTTATTTTTCCAATTAGAACACAGTTTACGAAGGAGAGTACCACGCTGCACATTCAAACATCCTGACCTTCTGGGAGGTGTTTGAGAAACTGACAGCAGAGGAAAAGAAAAAATTCCTGTGTAAGTATTATTATATCAGGAGAGAGAAAACAATCTTTATCTTTAATTAATCAAAGATGCTTCCATTTATCACTTCCATCAGATCATTTAACACGATCTCTTCCTTGCTTTCGTCAGTGTTCCTCACAGGTTCTGATCGTGTACCTTTCCTCGGGATGGAGAGCATCAAGATGAGAGTCGCCGCGTTGCCCGATTCCTCTGAAATCCACTTCCCAGAATCCCTCACCTGCCATTGCCTTTTATTACTTCCCATCTACAAGAGATACCCAGTGGAGAGAACAATGCATGAGAGGCTTCTTCACGCTATTCATCACAACAGAGGCTTCTCGAAGAAACGAGACATTACAGGCTGAGGAAGCAAGGGCTATGTTAAAAACAGTCCTTCTTATTTTCTGTTAGTTTTGGACTATTTATCTGTACAATCTGCCACATATAATGTTTTCATTCCTTCTAAATATAGACTGTAGTTTAATGATACAAATTAAGTTATAACCAGGAGCTGGGCTGTAATAGAGTTAGCGTTCATTATAATTGCCTTCATTTGAATTCTTGTTGATTTATGTTTTTCACATTGAGATAAGTTTAGTGGTATTACATAACTATTAAAAAAGGTTTAGACTCTGTATTAACTCATATTTATTCGGATTTATTGATTCACAGACATAAAAATGCACAAGTAGAAAACATTAAAGACGAGTATATAAAACCTATAATCATGCATTAGAAAATTACTGTATCCAGAATCTTTTTTTTTTTTCTTTCTACTTTTACATTCACACTTCTGCAACACTGAGACAATAATGTCACTCACTGGCACTTTGTATCATGACATTCTCAGCTTTAAGTTTATATATACAAGCTTAAATCTTCAAATATGTTTGCGTCATTAAAGAAGGATAGCAATACTGAAATGTGTATAATTCAGGAAATTTATTTTATTCTGCCATTTGTAGCTGAATATCCTGTTGAATCAGTATTTTCTGGCTTGTAATTTATGTTGGAAATAAAATTATGTTTAAAACAAGTTTTGTTGTTCTCATTAAAGTACAGGATGAATTGGTTTGTTACACTCTGCAGTGGGCAGAACTTAAACTATGTACTTGTAGTTAATAGCAGGTATTATACCAACATTACATTTAAAACATGCAAACATTTCACTTAACACAAACAGATCAGGGCTCATTTAGAAAAGATAAGATTAAATTGTAGTTTTCAGTACTCAAGGGTTCCTCCTCTGTAACTTGTTCATTATGAATCCGTTAGCTGCAGGAGTTTTCTGAAATTTAAAAAAAAAGAAAAAAATCACACTTGAGAAAAACATTGAACACGGCTCACACCTGAGTATCACCATCAGACTTTATTCACCTTAACAGTATCAGTCAGCTTTTCAATGATTTGACAGTTTGTGTGCTTTCAGTATAATATGACACAAAAGCTGGGGTCCATTCATAATGAATCACAACAAAAATGTCTTTTTAATCACCTGCAACACAGAATAATTGTTCTTAATGAGACGCTGCAGCTTTATTGTTTCTATTTAAATGAGAACTTGTCACAACATTTGGGAAAAAAAGTTTATTGGCACCTCTTAACTGACATGAGCATTTAAGCAAGTTTAATCTGAGGACAATGCAAAGATCCTGAATTTTGAAGAAGTTCCTGAATCAATATATAAAGTGGATTCAACCCTGGTTTGACTGAAAGTTAAGACTGGCTACATAAAACAAAAATAAACAGTATGTTTTATAGTGACATTATATGATCCACAAGCACATTAATGAAAGCAATTCTGATATATTTCAAGTATCTCAAGGAGACAATTTTCACAGAACAGACCATCTCTTTACCTTCTTTATTCCATCTGACTTTCAATATGAAAAGCAGTAAATAATTTACTTGAATTTTAAAAGGATATCAAAATCACATTGACATGTCATCGCGGCTTACACAGTTGATATTTCTATTGAAGAGTTGTCAGGCAGCAAAGCTTATACATGTAAACAAAGCACATACGAAAAAAGACAGATTAAACAGATAAAAATGGAGGTGGTATTGCACCCACACGTACAGACCATAGTCCAGATGACAGAACAGGTATTTCCTCACCCACAAACCAAACATAAAAGACCAGAGAAGAAGTCATTCCAGTCGAAAGCAGCTGATCACTTTCAAACTTTTTGTTTTCCTTTTTTCGCTAAATGGACGGTTTGTGTGAGGTTAGTGTGCTTTTCTTCTGTCGGCTCAGAAAAAATCCCTGTATGAGATTTCAGACTCAGTAATAACATTTACTACAAACAAACATAGATACTTAAATATGCCTAAAAAACATAATTAACAAACAATTACACAGTATAGAAAAAACAACTTAAAGCCACTTGCTACAAATGTTTTGGAGACATTACATTTAAAAAAAAAAAGACAAAAACAAAAAGGCAATAGCAATGACATGCAGCTGTGCTCTGAGAGAAAAGACATTAAAGCCCCAGATCTTCTCTTAATCGTCTTGTAGCATGTTGTTCTGCTCCATGCATAGATGGAGTGAGTCTTGTTAATGTGTACTTCTGTCTTTAAGTCTGGGACTCATGAGATATTACCCAGACGACTGCGTCCAGTGTGTGTTTCATTCAAGTCCAGCTTCATCGATGTATGTGTTTGTGTTTTTAGGGGACGAGACGGCATTTTGACAGCCAAGTTCATCTTCTACACTGCTATAGGTCTGTGTGTGTGTGTGTGTGTGTGTGTGTGTGTGTGTGTGTGTGTGTGTGTGTGTGTGTGTGTGTCTATGCGTGTGTTCCTGGTTTTATCTGATGAGGTGGTAGGTGAGCCAGTACATGAAGATGGGTTGTGCCGCTGCTATAGACATGGTGAGGTACATCCTCAACTGGTTCCTGGTTCCTCTCACCAGCCTCCCCTCTGCTGCCGCCTCAGATAACAGCTTCAGACGCAGAGTACGGATCTGAGGAGAGAAACCCCGGAAAGATATTCTTTAATCAACAGACAAGTGTATGTATTAACTGAGGTATCCTCCTACCAGATGACATGAGATGGATTAACAATATATTTGCTTTGGAGATTTCAATTCTAGGATCTTTTTTGTATAATTACATTCATCAAATTTCATTTCATATTGTTCACCATGGACCTTTGCATGCATTCTTCTATCTCAAAAAGAAAGACATTAAAAAAGCCATACAAATCTATGTCAAACATAAAAAGGTAGTTCAATAAGTGAATGAAAGGTGTATGAATAATAAATTAAACTGTTGGAGGAATTTGAGATTAACTTACAAATGAGTGATTGTACAATTATGTTTTTAACTGCATTTGTGCAGACAGATATGTGTTTATCTGTCTGCGCATTATTTTATGGTGTGTGTGTGTGTGTGTGTGTGCATGTGAGTGTGCAGACAGGGGTCAGAACAGAGGACCAATAACAGCATTTATTACTCAGAGGTATGGAGCTAGTGGATTGCAAAAGACTTACTATATAATGTTTCATTTTCAACATTATTTCCAGCACAAAGCACATAACTGTTGTAAGTGTTCAGGCATCTAATATAACACATTTCTGCACTAGACATCTGGCATACAGTAGAGCTAGTTTCTGGCACAATCTCCTGGCAGACTGCAGGAATTTGATACTGGCACTCAGTATTGAGGTTGAGGGCATCTCTGTACATACTTGTGGAAAAAACAAATGTGCTGGTGTACTCCAGGATAGCGTACATTATTACTGCTGTGTGTATGTGCCATCTTAGCTGAGCATCCAGTTATCTATTAACATGTGGCATCTTTTGAAGAGCTGAAAATAAAAAAACTCAAAATGGTGTCCAGGGGTAAGTTTTCTGCCCCAAGGTGAGCATGCATATAAGTTCATATATTAATTTAAATAATAAAAAAAGTTCATGTTGCTACTCACCATAAAGACAAAGATGGCAACACAGCACCACAGTAAAGAGAGATAATATGCTGGCCTCCCAAACAACAGTCCCGCAACTACACCTACGATCATCCTGAAGAAACGGGGAGAAGATGGAGACACACGGTCATTATTCAGCTGCAATAACATTTGAGTTATTACACTAAGAAAAGGAAACATAAGTCAAAATACTTTCTTTCTTCCAAAGGAGAAATTGACTATTAGAAGCCTTATCATGTGATTAGAAAGACCGGAAAAGTATTACAAATATTATGACAGAATGAGCAAAATGAGGTATGGGGCAGCAGACGGAGAGGTGGGTGTGAATGAAGGTAAACATTTGTACAACAACACATAAAATATACATACCCAACATATTTGTAGCCAGAGAAGGCCAGCAGGTCTATGGTTGTGAGGTCAGTGTTAACTGTGACAAGGTAGAGCGACAGGAGGACTGCCAGTACTTCCATGATGAGCCACACAAATGCTGAGCTGGCCTGAACTCCCAGCAGCTCTGGAGAAAATCTGAGGGGTCCACAAAATGATTCAGTCCTTTTTGGATAAATACACTGGAGATTTTTAAAATGTAAATAACTGGACAGTAGAAAAATCATAAACCCACGCCACTACTAGTTTTATCGATTTAATTGTTCATAAAGCATTAAATAATAGCGCATTTTCCACTGTTGCAGGCAGCCGTATCACACTGACAAAAACATGGATGTATTCGTACCTGTTCTGTGTGCCGAGGGCCAGTCCAGCCACCAGCACGTACGTGATGAAGCCCATGGCAGGAATGTAAAGATCAGGAGCGTTCACGTCAAAGCGTGGAGCCACAGGAGTATCCTGCTGGTAGCTTACTTCCCAGTTCTACAACACACATGATCACACACTTATAACCTGCTTAATCCTTGATAACTAAACTTGGCCAAAAGCATAAAGAAATATCTATGCAGAGGTGTGTATGTGTAGACCAGTAAGAAACAACTACTATACGGTCTCAAAGATCACTGTGTACATGTAGAGGAGGGAATTTGCACTATAGCAATTTCATGCACAATTAGAAGCAGATCTATTTTCTGCATATAAGCAAAAGCTCAGAGGTCCATGAAAGAGAATCTACATATTCCCCACATGCACAGGATTATCTTCTCATGGGAAAAACTGTCAGATCCAGAAGGGTGCATTCAGCAGGTGTAAGCAGACCTACCTCGTGCATATAAGGGAAAACTAGAAGACCCAGTTTCTTTCCCACGTACACTGTGTCCACAGCAAAGTAGTACTTCAGCTTAGAAATTGGGATGAACCTGTCCAGCTGAAATAAGAAAGAAAATAGAGACATGTGTTACTCTTCAGAGCAGATTGGGAAACTATTTAATTTCTGTTTCTGGCATTTTGTATCTGGCAGGTTATTAATATAAACAAGTTAACTTAAAACACTTCTTGGTCATTTTTTGCAGTATTCATTCAAGAGAAATAGTCTTACATTTTTGTCCACCATTTCCCTTCCCTGCGTTGCCAGAGAGCTTCCATAGGCCATGGCCAGGTTAGACATGGGGTCTGACAGGAGGGTCTGGCCAGCAAAACCTGCCGCTTGAGGCCCGGCCGGCTGGTTCCTGTCAACAAAACACAAGGTAACATATCAGCTGGGAGAGCATTATGATCTATCAGCACAATTGATACGAGCATACATTCACATCTGTAGTGAAGAGATGATGCAAATGACGGTGAAGCTGAATTAACACAAAGCAAATTATATTTCAAAGAGTCAAACTTTCCTTCTGAAGGACATGAACTGATTAATCGACAAAGGAAGTCTGATGTTTCAGACTGTCCTTCAGACAAAAAATGTAAACATTGACACCAAGGTTATTATAGTTAACTAAAACTAAGACTAAAACTAAAACTAGCAGTGAAAAAGTAATTTAGTTAACTGAAATAAAAAGAAGAATTACAATGAACATTGCACAATGCACAACTAACTCAAACTAAACTGAATTGCAGATAAAATCAGCTTAGTTTTAGTTTTCTCTCTATTTTTACTGTATTGTGTTCAGTTTGACTTCTTGAAATAAGAGGCTAATACCAGTAGGGAGAACACAAACACAAACACAGCTAATTTTACCTCAGTGTCAGTTATTATTTCATCCTTTACAGCTTCTACTAATCAATGCTTTCCTCCTAATACCTGAAACAGTAAAACTAAGACTAAAACTAAATAAAAACTAAACTAAAACTACTTCATCACTTGTTAAACTAACTAAAACTAAACTGAAATAAAAAAGCAAACTGAAAAACTAAATAAAGATAAAGACTAATGAAAATTTCAAAGCTATAGTAAGTCCACAAAGTTTGATTCAACACTTAAATATCCAGCCAAGCTTCTGCGTAGCTGGCGGATATCGCACCTGTACCCCGTCTGTGGTCCGAATCCAACTCCACTCGTATCCTCAAACAGCTGGCTGCCATCTGAACCATCCATAGCACCGGTTCTTTGACGCATATCTGGCTCTGGGTGACAGGAAAGGAACAAAGGTGGTTATGAAAAAAAAAAAAAAGATAGATATGTACACAGAGGAGTAGATCTGAATCTCTTGAATCACTTTTTAACATTGTAGGGCATTTGTAAATGGACAGAATTATTAAAGCAAGCAAATGCAAAGGCAGAACAGATAGAACAAGTAGAGAAACCAGAGAAACGAATGTGCACAAAATACTTGACCAAATGGTGACAAAAACTCAAATATAAACTTTCTGACCCCCTTTTCTGTTGATTTCCTCCTTTTTTGATTAAAAATCTCATCAGCTAAGCACAATCCTAATGTATTATGGGTTTATTTTTGTGTCTTGCTATTTGTGTAAAATAAATGAATGAAACCAATATGAAAACAGCTGTTAAGACCATTAGCAGCACCTGTGGATGTTTTGGTATTTGTCAGTTATTTATCTGTGTTATATCATTTCCTGCAGACACATAAACACACAAGTTGTAAAGTAGGATAACTTTGGATTAATTACTCCACAACTTTTTGCTTTTTTTACCTGTTGTAAATCACCAGAGTTTACTGATCTAGTCTTGTCTGACAGCATATCGTAAACATAAACCATCATAAAAATTGTGACACATAGCTCTGTTGGTGAGTTGTCTGTTAACTGATAATAGTTCACGCACCATTAGGGACACCTGTCTTTAACAAAATTGAATGTGAAAGGCAGAGGGTGTCCAGAGTGGTGAACATCTGTAGCACACAAACTGGGGTTTTAAAGTGAAAACATTTTATGACAGTGCCTCTGGCTTCATGTGAACATTATACAATACACAGTTTGCAAACACCCAAATGCTTCTGTGTTGAACTAGTCACAGCTCTTTTATCTCCATTCCCTGAGGCACAAGTGAGCGCATTACTTCACTCATCACAAGAGCAAATCATGTCATGCTACTGGCTTAATTTAAGTAGTTTAACAAAGGTTTAATAAAAAGGGTCCTCCCCCAGAACATTTTTAACAGAGTAGATGTAATTTAATTTATTCTGGTGCATTTTAACAGGTGTTTTGACATGTTGATCTAGCTAAATGATGGATACATATTATAATTACATCCGGAGGAAGTGTTTGGCCCCAGATCACATATTAGAACATATTAAAAAACTAAAAGTGTAGAAGTTGATGATTAGTATATTCATATTAAATTAATCTACTGAAGGTAAAAGTGTGTGTGGGGGGGTCCAAGTTCATGCAGCCTGTCTTATATCCATTATCTTTGATATCAGATTGAGTCATCCCTAATTCAAAACTTTTCCAAAACATTCACCTACTTCCAAACACTTTTTCTCATTTCATAACTTTTTCAGGAATTTCATGACCCTGCAAACCCCCTTAAAATAGACCTATAATAACATTAATCCAGATCAATTTGGGAGCTTTACTTTAACTTTAGTTGACGTAACATTACAGTACAAACACGTTATAGGTTAATTAACTATATTACAACACTGGGGATTCATTTTAAATGTCTGTGAGCACAAAGTCACTCCGCTAAAAATGTCCAAACAGAGGGTTAGGGTTACACAGAAAGCAAAATAAGATGACCTAGTTCACTAAGACAGAGCTAATTATAATCTCCAGTGTGTGCAAGTGTTTGGTATTTAATTACAGTAGTTCATTTTACATTTAAATGCGTCTTTATTTATGTTAAGTGGCTGAAACAGAGAGATAACGTCACCATTCAGTTTCGTTTACGTGTGATTTAAAGCTAGCAAGCACAAGATGTAATTTAACACGCAGCCATGAATGTAGTTATAAAAAAGACTCTGATTTGTATTGATTAAAGCACGTACGTAACTTACGCTGTCTGAAGCCACTCTGAGCCGCAGTGTAATCCATGTTTTGCTGATTTGATGGTAGCTGTGGTGGTTGTCGTCTTTACTCAGCAGAGATGCAGCTGTTGAGACTAGTTAGCGAGCTGCAGAGGGAAGTTGAAGCTCATTCATAAGATTTTAACACGGAAGTGAACCCGCTCTTCTTCTTCTGTTGTAGTTTTAATGATGGTTTACAAAGCGACCTGGAGGATAAGTGCTGCCACCTGCTGTCTAGAAACTCCTCATTTTAACCAGTTTAGGAAGGTTACTTTGGAAATATGTTACTGATTACTAGTTACCCTATTTAAAATGTAAAAAGTAATGTAACTATTTCAATTAATTAATCAAAGTAATGTAACTTATTACACTTGATTACTTTTTCTAATTTTCTAACCAATGTTTTCAGCTTTTAGGGTAAGATCTTTAGGGCAAAATCTAAGTTCAGGTGTTTTTCATGGATACCGACATGATTTATAAGGGAGATCATTTCTTATCTTATCTCTCATTTGAAAATGTATTAATTATTTAATTGGTACTGTGACACCATTTAAGCCCATGTGACCACATCACGATTTATTTAACAAATATGAAAGAAATATAGTTTTCAAATAATTAAAAACAGCAATATATATATTCAGTTACATGTTCATCATCATCATCATCATCATCATCATCATCATCATCATCATCATCATCATCATCATCATCATCATCATCGGCATCACTATCACCATCACCATCACATCGTCATCGTCATCATCATAATCATCATCGTCATCACCATCATCAGTCACAATCATAATCATAATAGGCATAACATTCACATTAAAAGGATATAAAAGGAACATAAAACATGTAACAAACATCAGTATAAGATGGAAAATAAAAAAGAGAAATAATAGCAAAATAGTTAAGAATAATGGAATATATTTTTAAAAAAAAACATTTAAATGAAGTGCAATTGTGCATCAGTGTGAAGATGGCTGATAGAAAAGCAAGTTAAAGGCTGACGCTAAAAGTGAAGATTTAAGTTTTCAGGTTTGTTTTAAAAATATTTAGCGAGCTGGCTTTCCTGATAGCTAAAGATAGCGTGTTCTATAGCTTTGAGGCGTAATTGACAAAGGGTGCATCTACGATTTTCTATCGGCTGTTGCTGGGAATTTCCAATAAACCAGCAGCAATGTTCTTGAAGGCAAATAGTATGTTGGTACTAGCATATGAAGGGCTTTGTATGGAGGGAGGAGGACCTTAAAGTCCCTTAAAGTTACAGGAAGCCAGTGCAGAGCAGCTAAAACTGGACTAATGTGTTCTCTCCTCTTGGTTCTGGTTAATAGCTGAGACTGTTTCATAGGCTTTTATTTTAATGTGTAAAAGTAACTGATTCCAATCTGCCACAAAACCTACAGTATAATATTGAAACTGAACCGCAGCAAAAACTAGTACCCAGGTCTAGTCTGGAGTATGCCTTGTTGTATAGGGATAGTAAAGTAATATATGATGCTCTTTTAGGATTAATGTAGTAAAATAAAAGCAAACAAGCAGCTGAAGGGAAGAGTTTTAAATAGTTTTAATTTTAAACTGTATGAAACCAGAGATGGTTTGAGATAACAAGGGGAAAACTGGCATGTGCGTGGAACTGAAAGACTCCCTCAACTGCATTTAACTCAATAAACGAGAAAACATAATTGTGATCTGGAAACTGTGTCTTGGAGGAAACAGAGATAAAGGGAAAGCTGTAGGGGAATGACACTTCAGATTATGATAAATTTACCCTGTAATACACTCCCTAACATTCAAGCTTTAGTACACCAATAAAAGTACATAAAGTTAAGCAAATCCAAGCTTTTATTACATCCAGTTCCCTTTGATAAATGTATAATCGTTAAATCACATAAAAATATATTAGGGCACATAATCGGAACAGGTATGTGAATGAGTCAGTGCTGTTATTTTCTAAAAACACTGATTGTCAGTGATATTTATACACTGATATTTTATCTTTTTTTTTTTTTTGAAAGGCTGGAAATTTCCAGAATCACTATCATGCCAATCAGCATACTTTCAGTTAGCAGTTTTCCAGTAACACTTATTTGTGTTCCTGGCAACAAAGTCACAGCATATTTCTGTGCTTCCTCTTTCTCTAATTGTGAATGACGGTCATCAGGCCACATTTGACTGAATGTGACACACCTTCAGTGCCGACTTCCAAACAATAAGGGAGAGCTGCAGACAAGGGGAACAGAAATGTACTGTATGTATCTCCAAAAGCATCAGTTCTCATAAGTGGGTGGATTTAAACATCTGTGTGAACACCAAATCTCTGAAACACAGGCGACAGCATTCTGAGGCAAATGAAGATAGGTGCTGTGAACATGGCAACTGCAAGGGTCGAGCGCAGAGGTAAACCTCCTTTTTTACCTGTTTTTCTTATGACATGTTTATTCAACTTCATACAGCAATCAAATTTATTTTTTCCGAGACGCACTACATGTTCTGCATTGTGCATGAAAATTCATGGTAGTGATCTTTCATTGCAGATAATAATACAGTTGACTTATTAACAGCATTTAAGCTACATTTGATCAATATTACAGATATCATATTTTGATCGCTGATTACTTTCCCTGCTTCTATGTGCTAATCTGGACAACAGTGCTATTGCTTTTGCTTCTAATTTATTGCTTTTACTTTATTTGAATAGTTTTGGAAATTCAGCTACCTGTATCTAAGCAGATATTTTGTTTGCAACATTGTAATATCTTACTTATGTAGTTTGTACTGTATGTATTGTTGTAACAATAGTTTTATGCTGCATTTTTGGCTAGGTCTTTCTTCTTCCCCCCAAAATCAAGACTTTAACTGGTTCAGTAAAAGACAAAAACAGACAAATTCTCTCACAGAGATTAGTAGATTTGATTTTATCTTAAACACTTCTTTACAAAATTCCATTTTACATTACTACTTGTTGCAAATGCCACTTTTTTTTTCTTAGATGGGAAATATTGACATTGCCCATACTATATTATATGTTTGCTTTTCATATAGGGATTGGGTTAGGGTTAGGTCCCTTTTCATTAAATCCTTTTTTTTTTCTTAATGTGCAATTAATACATTTGTATACAAAATACATGCAATGTAATACTGTTGTCATTGCAAAACACGATGTGCTTGAGCAAGTGAAAGCATTTTATTCACATTTATTCAGTATTTCAAATATTTTTCATAATAGACAAAAGCACATGCAAAGCAAAGTTGTTATTCTACAATAGCACATTACTGACAGAGTATAATTGTGAAAACAACAAAAATCCCATGCACTTTAAATATCTCACTCATCCTGCCAACTACTAAAGACCCACATTCTTTTGTAGACTTGAATCCAAATGAGGAAATTCGAATCATACTGGTTGGAAAGACAAGAAATGGGAAGAGTGCATCGGGAAACATCATCCTAAACCGAGGGGCTTTTACATCAGTACTTTCACCATGTTCTGTGATATCAGAGTGTCAAAAGGATGCAGTGTGAAATGGATGCAGGGTTGCAGTGATTGACACACCAGGGATTTATGACACAAAGTACAAAGAAGATGAGGTGATCAGAAAGCTGAAAATGTGCATCTCTCTCTCAGCTCCTGGTCCCCATGTGTTCTTGATTGTGATGAAGTTGGACAGATTCACTGAGGAGGAACTTAAGACAGTTGAACTCCTACAGATGGTGTTCAGGAACAAAGCTGCAGACTACTCCGTGGTTCTCTTCACTTACGGTGAACAACTTGGACGCAGTTGAAGTTTTTATCAGTCACTGTTCAAAACTTAGCCATTTTGTTGCAAAATGTAATGGGCGGTATCATGTCTTTAACAACACAGTTCCCAATGATACGCAGGTACCTCAGCTGCTTGACAAGATACAAAGAATGGTCAATTATAATGGTGGAAGATTTTATACAAATGATCTATTACAGGAGGCTGAAAGAGCAATCCAAGAAAAAGCGGAGATGATTTTGAAAGCTAATGCAGAGAAGAAACGCAGACAAGAAGCAAAACTGAAGTCCATACTTGAAAGAGAACAGCTGAAGGCCAAACTATAGCAGCTGGATGAAGACTATAAAAGACAATCAAGAGAAAAGGCTGAGAAGAAAAACAAATTCACTGAAACTGGTATGATTGTAACAACCGCCAAAGCTGGGACGGCAATTGGGGCTGCTGCAGCAGCTGCTGGGGGTCCACTTTGCATTGGTGCTGGAGCAGTGGTGGGTGGAGTTATTGGGACTTTAGCGGGAGTCATTGCACCAATTGCAGTAAAAGCTTTGGGCTTTGTTTGAAAAACAAATGCATCGTACAATAAAATATACAGTTACAGCAATTGCTTGATATTGTCAGTTCTGCTACTATACTTATTTGAATCTTTTCAGTAGCAGACAGAGTCATATTAACTTCCTTGTCGCAAGGCATTGCTTGTTTATTACATGCGATGACAGACATGAATAAGTATGTGTAGCCAGCTGCTGCAAACAGAACTATGCTGAACTAAAGGTTTGGATGAAGTGGCCACTGAGTCAAAGATTCTGCTCAGCATTAAAATCAAGAACAACCATATGTATTATGATAATTAGAGATAGTAAAGTAACTTAAAGTAACAAATCAATAGTTTGATATAATCAATGTAAAATATTATTGCATTATGTATGCGAAAGGCTTGTAGTGATACATTCATATAGAATCAAGACTCTCTCCTCAGGGTTACAGAGCTTTGTCTTTCAGCTAATTGTTTTGGATTTTAGACCTGCAACTTTACTGTTTTTGACACTCTCACCACTCTCCGTGTCTTTAGTGGCAGCACCAAAGATCTCAGATAAATCCACCGTTCCCTATCTACCTAGCTCCAAACTACAGACAGATAAAGTTAACAACAAACAGGTGAACATAGTGGAGAATTCAGCAGGTAAAATGCTGATATTTCCCGCATGGGTTGGTAGGGAGACCAAAACATAGCTAAAAGGGGAGTGGTAGGTGAACATAGATTTGTCAGATTGAAAGAAATAAAATCTCCAGACGAGTGCAAATATCTGTCTGTGTATTGAACGTGTAAGAAGGAAACTGTTTGCTCGATGTTGTACAGCTGGTTGTGCTGCTCCCAAGTGGCCAAAAATCTGTTAATGCAGGTTTTTATGTATCTTTAAATCTGCATTAACTGTTTTTGGCCACTTGGGGGCAACAACAGAATAACTAACAGTAAAGTTGCGGCTGGACAGGTAAACAATGACTATAAAGCGCCATAAAGCCTTAATGAAGTGCAAAATAGGGTGATATTTCTCTGTAGGTTCATCACTCTGAAACCTCACACTGTCATTTGGTACATTGTTGTAAAAATATTGTTATTAGCTACTGTAAAGCATCATTCTTTGGGCAATTTACTGCAGTGGCGTTTTTTAGGTTTTGAAATAATTTTTGTTTTAATTATTTGTAGAACATGTATGTGTCCTAAACAGCAAACCACAGTTGTTTTGTACATCTGAAAACATGCAGTGCTTATTTTAAAAGCAGAGGGATTTTCCATTTATATATATATATATATATATATATACATTTTTTTTTACATTTCACAATGTACAGGAAACTCAAAAAGGAAGTGCACAGTAAAAGCAGACAAAGAGAGCTTTTGAAAGCTAGTCGACCGTGTTCGTGCATTTATGCTATGATGATATTAAAGTACTTTTTCTATTCATGCTTTTTGGTAGACGGGAAGTGGATGTGTTGTGAAAAATTGTATGATATAAAGACACACTCGCACACAAAACCCACAACCTATCCAGGCAAATTAATTTTGGACTGTCAGTAATCATTTACAGTGTAACACACACACATGAAACATCAAATTGTCCATGTATCGGTCTCTCTATCAGCCCGCATTTCTTTAGTTTAAAATGACTTTGTGTTTCACTCTCTCTGCTGACAGCTGGACTCGTTAGCCCTCAGGGAAAATGACCATCTCTCATTAAATGGACTGCACTGTGTATAAAACAGCCACACATTGCCTCACATGTACATGCCCACATACTCATATGTGTATGTAGGGCACATACATGTACAGCCATTTCTCCATCTTACTTGTAACACACACAAAAGCCAGAACAGGGACTATTTTAAGGGTTTTTTTCATGCGGTAGTAATTGTTGTAAAGGCCACAGAGTAGAATAGAGGTCTACAGTTAACAGCTTGGTGTGCTGTGACACTGGAAACACATGAGTCGCTCGGGGTGAATCTGTCTTTGGGAATTAAATTCAACAACTAAGACAAGCTCATCTCAAGCACAGACAAGCAACAAAAAAAATATAGTGATATAATGTATTCTGTATTTACAGTTGTACATTTTGTGTTATCTCACAGTGTTTTGATCTGGCAGTGGTTGAATTGTTGGCTGAGTTATTTTTAAGAATACATGTACATGTTAAGCCCTGTTAGATGACAAAAAAGACAAGAATTAATAAATGTTTTACTTTACTTGCAACTTTTTTTATGCACAAAGCTGAAGTATTTGATTATTTAGCTGCACTGAGACGCTGTCTTTTACCCTGGACTTTTTTGTAATTTTATCATGTAATAATGTTGAATGACTAAAGAGATGTTTTTGTTATTTTTTTCCATTTGATGACTTGTATACATTGCCTAGTGAAAGCTCAGTCTTCTTCTCTTGACCTCATGATGTTGAACACCATGAAAAACTGGTTAGGGAAGCAACTTATTTAATATAAATACATTACTGAAGCCAATAATTACATTATGTAAACCCTTTGTTATTCAAGATTAGTGCATAGACATAAGAAATGGAAAAGTGTGCATACCCAAAGATATTTTTTGTATATAGATTAAAAAAAAAGAAAAAAAAGTCAATAATTCAAGAATCCATCTTTTGGATATTTTATGCTTAAAAAAAAAAAAAAAAGTAGCTACAGGGTATGTTGTGGGTAGCAGTGTCAAAAGAGCTTACGTGCAAAAGCCACACCAGCAGCATCAATAATTCTGGCTGGTTTGCCTTGCATGCTTCAAGAGCGAGTTTACCCCCCAACATACACATCCATACAGAGTGAGTGAGTGAGAGAGACAGAGTGAGAGAGAGAGAGAGAGAGAGAGAGAGAGAGAGAGAGAGAGAGAGAGAGAGAGAGAGAGAGAGAGAGAGAGAGAGAGAGATGTGCTGAGTGAGTAAACTCTCCCATGAACCATAAAAAGCGTTCATTCATTATGTCATTATGTAGCACATCCACGACTGTGCTCATCCAGCGAAACATAACAGTACAGTTTTAGAGACCTTCCTCATACTCATCAGAGCTCCTTCCTTCCCAACAATACGTGCTCCTCTCTGCACACTCAGGCTGGCGACCATTGACCCAGGGATCATGGAGTTATCACTGATGGCAGCACAGGTAAGGAGGTGGAACTAAGTTTGTCCATTACTTTGTGTTTCTGACACTTTAGGCAAAAAAATTTAAAAGTGAACTAATATTGCCGAGATGATTCGACTAAGAAGGTGCAATGCAATGGATTACTCCACTGATGACATCGTCTGGAAGGTAGTGTCAGTGTTACATTAACTAAGCTCATAGGAGGTAAGTGGAGCTTATATCTGTTACACACTGTATGATCTTTAATACAATTTGTATGTTTCAGTTTTCTTGTATGTTGAATGCTTTGGCTTGATTAAAAAGTTACATTATCCACTATCAGATGTTTTGTAGCCTACTGAAAAAGTTTTTATAATGATAATAATAATAATCATAGATCACTCAGGTCATGTCAGATAAATATTCTAAGAGTAAGATGCTGCAGATGCTACATGATCTATTTCTATTAGAAAAATTGCAAAGACAATTTGTTGAGAATAAAACATACTGAGTTACTGGAGCCTTAGAAACGTTTCTTCAAAACATTTGTAAAACATTTTTTTTTGCAGTTTTAGATATGAGGTCATGCTGTACACATACAGAGATGACTCATGCAGGCGGTGAAGGAGTTTCTTCAAAAGTAGAAATGCAAGCAAAGGCGCAAACGTTTTATTTAAAGTAACAGTTGGTTAATGTAGACTTTTGGGCTTAACAGACAGACTTGGGTTATTTGGCCCACAATGTTCATATTATAAAGTCTTCGTCTTGAAAATTAGGGACATGAAATACCTCTTTATAAAACTGTGATTGTTCTCTATGTGCAAAACATCTTTCTAGTGTGTTTGCTTCCTCCTATCACAGTCACTGCGCTCCATTCTGTTGCACTGGATCATTGTATACTCGTCCCATTTAATGCCTGTTACTTTTCCCTCTCTGTCTCTTCTGACCTGTGATGCTTTAAGTAGCCTGACGGCAAAGCTTTGCTCTATGTTACAATCCAGCTCCCTTTGTAAGGTGCAGGGCTATGTAGCCTGTGGACATGTTTTTTTAAAAGTCATTACTGTAGCTTTTAAGTGCAAGCACAATTCAAGTCCTACTTGTACTGCATGCTCTCTTTACAGCATTGAATCAGTGCTACAGTATATTAATGCCTGATTTGCAAGGGGAAGCATTTAATGTCTTTTCTTGTCAGTTAAAATAATGGGTAATGTGGTTGTGGTGAGGTCTACATATTAAACGAGAAACAGTTAAAATAGGTTTTTGACGTTTGTATATGAAAAGGTTGCAGACTTTAAAGTATTTGTGAACATGACAGATTCTGGTGTCATATTATTTTAATAGTACAATTATCTTGAAAATGAGAAAAACACAATAAATAAGCCTATGTACCATCAACAAGACACAAATAAAGTAAATATGTTTGAAATGTGGTGCAGTTGATTTGTCCTGCTCTTTGAAAGGTTCCAAGTTTGCCAGGATTTTGGACAGGAGAGAAGAGTAAGTTGATGTTGTGCCAGTATTCTAAGATCACTGAGAGCATATTTAGACTGCTCCTGATGACATCTGCCATAGCAATTCAGATTTATCACAGAGTTACCTCTGCTGTCAGCCTGGTAGTCACCTGAGTTGCCTGGTTAAGTGTGAAATAACTCCATCTGCTGGTTGCATCCAAAGAAAAATCATTTTTCCTGGTGGTGGATTCTCACCTCGTGTTTGAAAAATAGTAACTTAAACTTGTATTATTAAATAAGCCACAAAGGCACATCAGCAATGATGTTAATTAACATTTAAGACCCTAGAAGATGTCTTATTGCAAAGCAATCTGTTGTGCAGGTTACCAATTTCCTGCAGTTTAGCCTGCCAGCTGTGCAGATTTGATGGCAAATCTCTTATTATAACCATCTGTCCAAAGCTACTAAATCAACTAACCCTCTGTGTGAAGACATGCTAAAGTAATGACAGCATTTTACAGTCTTCTCAAACCTTTTTTTTTTTTTTTTTTTTTTTACACACTTAAAGTTTCAGAAAATTGTATTTTCTAGTTTCTGGATTGGGCGGTACTACCCTTTAATTCCCTGAATGTTGTTGCTGAGCCTGTCTCTACAAGAAGTGAACCCTTTCCAGCTGAAGGAGTTTGATGGAAAGCCTCATCTGATAGCCATCTGTTCTCAGATAGTTAATCAGGTGGGTTCAATATGTGGTCCTTAATCACTCTTCACTAACTGTCTCTGAGCACTCTGATGCCTTAATGTTCTTGCTACCCAAAGGGCATCTTCCAAACTTTGTTTTGTGAAAATTGAAAAAAGATGGCAGTTTTTCCAGGGTCACATAAACTCATACTGGACTTAATGATGGGTGTAAATTAATTTAATGCTGTATCAGTAAAAAGCCAGCATATTAGCAAAATAGACTACATGTTAAACTTCACTATTTAAATGTCCCTTTTTAATATCCGGAACATCTCACAGTGCATTTTGACAGATTCATCTGATGTTGAAATGGGTTGTGGTGCTTCTATCACTGATAAAGTGTCCTTGAGCAAGACACGGAGCTCAAACAGGGACTTTGCCAGTGGGTGACTTTTCTCTCTTTCTCTCTCTCTCTCCTTGTCTCTATACAAAATCTCCCTTTTCTCTGTGAGTGACTGTACGATTGGTCTTAATTAAGTGATGTCTATCAAAGAGTGTGTGATAGAGTGTTAGGTCAGATTACCATCTGCTAACGAGTTTATCAGGTACTTCATGGGGGCATCTCGTTGACAAAGATGGCAGATCTGATCCATCATGAGTTGCTCATCCTTTAAGGTGCTGTTGAGAAAGTGTATAAAGAACTTTAGGCTATGTTTTTTCTTTTATTTCTATAAGCAACAAGAACTCCAACATAGTAGGGATGACTCAGAGTTTGTTTGACTCCATCTGCCAGCACATGGAAATCATAATGATGCACCTAGAAACTCATGCCAGGGACGCTGTACTTTATTCTATTTTATCTCTTCTTGAGATTAAAGTGAGTGGACAGCTTATTTTCTTTCATATCAGTAAAACAAGTATAAAGTTTGGAATTCAAAGTTTGGACTTATGTTGGGGTCCAGAAACAGCTGTAATATCCAGGCCATGTATTTCTCAATAGCCTTATTTTTGATTGATCAGATCTCGAGTTATCATAATGGGGATATAAATGTATATTAGAGCTTTTTCTGACCTCTGTCCTCCTGTGTCTGCCCCCTTTTATTGCAAAGTAAAAAGTGGTTGTAATTAATAATAGTGATGCTGGCAAATACTGGTCCACCTTAAATATTATCAGACTGTTTGGGTAATCTTACAGCGCATGGACAAGCTGATAAGATTTCTGCATTGGCTTTAAATATACATAAAACACCTTTATTTTGAAAAAATGAATATGCATCTTTGCAATGTATCTTACCTCTAGTGATAACCAGAGAATATGACTCTTCTGAACACATTAAGCATACAGGCATATGAGTCATGACTCGCACGCATAATATAAGCTCTGTAATGCTTTATTCATTCAGGATGGGTGGGATGACAGATTAGACACATACAAACATTACAGACACGCATGTGCACAGACACAGTTGCTCTGCTGTTATGTAAGTGAGTCATTTGTCAACCCACACACCTCAGTGTTTTGGATGAGGTCGGAAACTTTACTGTCAGGGTTAATAGATGTCATGACCATACTTACTATTGTAACCTCATATATTCATATTTTGATCATTTCTTCAATGGCAGTGTGTGCTTTGACATGTCAGGTTAAGGGCTATAGGAAGGAATTCATGAAGTAGTTATAGAAGATAAAATAAAATTCAGACTTTAAAGCCCTTGGGAATGTCAAATGTGATATCATGTCCTTGTCTAGAATCGATAAGACAATCTAACGTGAAGTTTAGAAAGTCAGAAATAATACATTAATTTCTCGTGCTATGAGCTTGATTCACCTAAAAGTGTATTATATGGATAAAAGCTTATCTGTGTAGTACATTTAATCACGTAGCTTAAGCTCTGGGACACATTGGCAGTGTAGTATTATTTCTATCGCAATGTCCAAATGTTTTGTTTAGTCATATTAGAGGATTAAGTTAATCTCTGTCACATAGCATATATCACTTACATTACATTGCATTACAATAACCCAGAACTCAGAAACATCCCTGATATTATAAACTAGTCTGTACACTTTAATATACCAATACCAAGTATGTAAGTAGTAAGTAAATGATGATATCCTACATAAGCACACTACTGTTGTTTGGTGGTTTACTTTTCACTTATATATTTATTATATATTAATAATAGTACATATATATATATATATATATATATATATATATAGCATGGAGAAACAAAACCGTCAAGTGCAGTGAAGGTAAATCTATTAAAAAAGGTCTCAGTGATTTCCCTCAGTTCGTTATATTCAAGGCTAGAACAGACTCAGTCTTTTCTGATTTGAAAGTAAAACTGTAAATGCGGGACTTGCTCTTCAGGAGGCTGGGTTTCATGAAATGCACTTCACATCTCAGTGCATGTAGCAGTAACAGGACTGACATCTACTCAGCAGGCCACAGAGTTAATTGAATGGAGCTTAACAGAGCATGATCAGGAAACGTACTGTATGAACAGAATGATTGGAAGTGCAGCATGTACAGTATCTAGGATGCATTGTGTCTGTGTGCAATCTCTGCACACGTATCATTGTGTGAGTATTTGCTTGCACACTACGATGCTTGTGTGAGGTTGACTACTTGTGTGCTTTACCTGCTTCAGGTTAAAGCTTACAAATTAAAACATGCATTTGATAACATAACATGTTGCTTACATGAAGAGTTATTTCAAAGGTTTTATATGAAACTAGCTTTCACTGATTGAAGATACTTTATCTTTTTCACAACATAGAATAACAAATGTTATGTATTATACTTGATTATTAAAGTGATTTTTTATACTCCTGCATGGTTGTAAGTAGCCTTGAAAAGATGGTGTCTCTGTAATTTGCAGACTTTTTTTGTATCTATATATATATATCTAATAATATAACTTTATTCACTAACTCTTGTGCAGAGTTAGTGTATTTTTTTAATGTGTATGACTGTGTGTGAGCATGTGTGTGTTTGAGTGCGTAGGTGTGTGTGTGTATAAAGTGTCGAGGGTGTTATGAAAGATAGATAACGTCACTTAATGATACCAGTGAGCCCTTTTCTTTGCTTGTCTGTCAGGCTCTGAAGCCCCAGAGAGTCTAAATGCCGTTGTCAGGCATGCTTACCTAGTATGTGCTCTGTGAACATCCGCCCCTACTCAGTCTCTGATTGGCTCTGACACTGATATTTTTACCTTAACCCTAACCATCTCATTTCCCATGACTAAATCTAAGCAAACGGCCCCATGGGTATCTGACAAGGGCATTTCGTCTCTCTCTCATAAGGAAGCCCCTAGCGAACATTTCAACCAGCCATGGAGGACAAGTATCTCTCTCTCTCTCTCTCTCTCTCTCTCTCTCTCTCTCTCTCTCTCTCTCTCTCTCTCTCTCTCTCTCTCTCTCTCTCTCTCTCTCTTTTACTCCCCCACCATCTTTTGCTCACCATAACTAAGAAACTAAAACACCTTGTGTCACGCATCTTCTCTGTTATTTTCTTTCTTCCTCTTTTCCTCTCCGTTATTCTTGCTCCCTCCATTCTTGTTCAGTCAGCCCAGTTCCCTCCGGACATACTCTAGCAGCAGTATTTTCTTTTCATCACACGGCTCAATAACTTGGAAATTACGGAAGTCATTTTCAGCTGCTTTTGTGATTTAGTTTGCTCAGTGTCCATTATTTCAGGGCAGAAATCATCATCTCATGAGAGTCATTTCAGACAGACAGACAGTATCTGCAGGTCTTTAAAAAGTCTTACAATTAAGTTAATCTAATCTAAATTTATTGCCTAATTAAAATTCTTTAAGTTCCTTTTATGGTGTTTTTTTTATGTATTGACAGATTCTTCAACTAAGGTTCATTTTGATGCAAATCTGAAAATAGACAGAGGCTCTAACTAATAATTAATATTCAGTGATTTAAAGTGAAGTTTTAAAATGTAAATGAGATAAGAACATACACTTTGTCAGTGTTCTTTGTTCTTCAAATCACTTGAGTTAATCTAACTTTACTGTTTTTTATTTGATTGAGTCTATGTTGTCGACTGATGCTAATGAGGCTGACTTAGATGGCGAACATAGTGAACTTTATACATCAAACTTCAGCATATTAGCGTTATCATTCTGAGCATGTTAGCATACTGAAATTAGTGTTTAGCCGTGGTGTTTCTGTGAAGTACAGCCTAAAAACATTCATACATTACAATTGAGTATAATCCATCTCAAATGCATCAATCTGTCACCAAAAATCTTTATCTGCTGGCTGAATGATACAGTTCAAAGGTCAAGTGAACAGGAAAAAATACGTGGTTCACAGTATATTTAGTATTTTCAGTTTACACAGCATTGTTTCTCTTTCTTTCTTTCTCTTTCTCTTTTCTCTGTCTCTGTTTTTTCTTTCTACGACAGATGTTTCAGAAGGAAGAGTAACATCTGGCTGCTGTAGGGCTGTTTATTCACCCTTTCATTTCTTTCCTTCTCTGACCTCCCCCTCTTTTCTTTCAACCTTGTTTTTCTGTTAAATCAGTCACAGATGGAGGACCAAATTTTTCAGCCCTGAAAATACATATTTTTGGAATTTAAAAAACTTTAAATGTAAAATGCACATATGATCCTTCTCTTCCTCTTCCTGGCAAATTTTTGCTTGTACAAGACAGAGCACACCAGCCTGAAATATTCCTCTCGCCAGGAGCAAACTTCACGTCAAGAGCTACAATAATAGCTTGTGAAACAAATAGCTTTTGAGACAAATGTCTCATAAATGATAAGTGAGCTCTGGCCCTTTTTGCTCTCCCCCCATCCTTGGCTAATTGGGAAGTTATTTTTTTTCTTCAACAAAATTCCCTTATTCCGCTCAAATTCCCCTAATTTAAATAACCCCCAGCGTCCAGTGTGTTGTAATTTGTGTGTTTGTGCGTCCATTGATTGATGAATGTGTGTTACTGCTGCATACGTGTGCACATTCATTTGCGTCTTGTGTGTGTTCAAGTGTGTGTGTGTGTGTGTGTGTGTGTGTGTGTGTGTGAGAGAGAGAGAGATCACCAGAGGCATTTGCTGAATCTCTTCTCAACTTAGAAGGATATTACATAACTTTATAAAACACCACTTTCCTGGACGCAGACACTCACATAGTCACACAGAGAATGCTTACACACAAGCAGTGCATACACCTGTGCATATATAATAGATGCAGACAAGAACATACAAACACACACACACACACACACACACACACACACACACACACACACACACACACACACACACACACACACACACACACACACACACACACACACACACACACACAAACATGCAGACAAAGACTACACACATGTGCTTTGTCCCTTTAAATCCTCCAGTGGACACACACTCACAGATGGGCACAGGAAACAGACACATATGCCCACTTATTTTACACCAAAGTTATATTGTTGTGCACTTAATACGTCATGGAGCAAAGATTCCTTATATTTGGAGATTTTGAGGATTGATGTATTTGTCTTTAATCCCATGAGCCCTGCAGTGCACGCTATACAGGGATGTCCGGTCTGTGTCCAATCAGTGATTGCATCACAATGATACTATGGACAGACGGATGGCAGGATGCATGTGGCAAACAGGGAGGGATGGGGGCTGGGTCTTTGGAGGGAGTAAAAACCAGAACTACAGATTTAAAAAAGGAATCATTAGCTTTTGGCAGTGGAGCTTTGTCATGTTGGCCATGATCTAAAGTATGTTACTGCCTGGTGAAGTGTAGTTGATCATGCAATTAATTAGCTTAGAAAAAATGAACAAACTACAGTGTGACTGACGATGAAGCTTTGAGCTGAACTGAATGAAACAACTGGAATCAGAAAAGTGATTTGTAACTTCCATCTCTAGGCGAAAGCTCAAGAGAGAAAGTCCAAGAATAATATCAGTAGTTTACAGGTGACCACAATGAGAGTAAATGGGTACAGAGAGAAGATAAGAGAGAAGGACGTGGGAGAGGTTACAATGAGGAGTTTGCAGAGCGAGAAGGAAGGTGAAAGAAGGATAGTGTTGAAAGAACTGTGGAGGTGGACGGTAAAAAAAAAGTTTGGATCGTACTTTATTTTGTGTAGACGTGACTAACAGGTAGCTGAGTCACTGTTTCATTTAAATCAGTGTGACAGTGGCAAAGGCAAAGGTGAGAGAAATAACCCTATCTCCTCTTTCTGTCTCTTTGCTCTCTCTCCTTCTCTTTTAATACTGTACATGCTTCCTTTTACACCCTTTACATTTAGTAATTTTGAGTTGTGGATAGAGGGACAGAGAAAGAGAAAGAAAGAAAAATGGTGGATTAAGGGGAAGTGGCATGTTTTTTTTGATGGTTTGTTGGGAACAAGTGGAAAAAACTGATGCTTTTTTACTTGTTTTAACAGAAATATGACTAGGAGGCAAATTACATGCTAATGTAATGACAATGTTTTCTGCAGTGATACACAGACAATGATGCACACGAGCAGAGAGACACATGTTCCCTAACCTGTGCATAAGCATTCATCCGTACGTACAGATGCATGCTATTAATATTTGTACATCACACACACACACACACACACACACACACACACACACACACACACACACACACACACACACACACACACACACACACACACACACACACACACACACCCACACACACACACCCACACACACACACACACACCAATATGCAGTCATGCAATGTCCCAACATATAGGTGCAGGGCATATGTACATGTATGCATATATGCAAAAAACAAAAACAAACCACCGTCACACACAGAAAGCTTCATTTATTTATTTTTGTTTGTGTTAACTGCTGTCACCTGGTTACCTGCGTGTCCTCACAAGTTCAAATCCTATTGGGATGTCACATCATATGTATCCAGTCACTCCATCGTTCCAGCTGTTTGCTATCATATAAGCCATGTTTCCACTCTATAATAGATAATTGACAGGTTTTCCTTCACTGACATAAACATGAACCTTTCATACATCTGACCAAACATAAACATCAATTCCTGGGACTCTAACTCTGTATTGATAAAGGAAACATGGTTGAAATGCCTAAAAGAAATGTAACAGTTGTTGAATTGAACAGTTTGAAATCTGGCAGGTACTGAAAGACAGGAATCAAATCAGTTTTCAAGGGATTGTTTCTACAGTATGTCCTGATGAAATCTGGGTTATAGAGCTTCAGAGTAAGGCAAACACAAACACGCAAACAAGCTCAGCTGTTTCATAGATGAAAGCGTCTCTTGGAAAACTCTCCTCTGTCACCAACAAGCACTTTTTATACGCCCACACATGCCGTGACGTACTTTGTGTCTCTTTCTCATTATTATGCACACACACACACACACACACACACACACACACACACACACACACACACACACACACACACACACACACACACACACACACACACACACACACACACACACACACACACACACACACACACTTTCCCAACACAAACATTGTACAGGCACACACACAGCAGGATCTCACACACACATACACATGCTCTCCCAGTGCATGCTCATCGCTCTCGCTCTCACTGGGAGGGATCTCTCTCTATCTGTCTTGTACACTCCCACTATCTCTCTCTCACCCAGGGAGTCTGGTCTCTCTCTCATGAGGTGATCTTTCTCTTTCTCTGTGGATGCGCTCAGTCTCAGTCAGGACGGGACAGACAGTAACAGCAGACCTGAGCTCTAACTTCATATACAGTCAGCAGTAGGTACAACTCTCTTTCTCCTCATGTTTCTACTTCTATGTTTTACAGTATATATTATGATGCTCTTCAATGTGTTTTAACTCAACACAAACTATGAAAGCATCTGTTTTTTCTGTTATTGTCTGAGCTTATATTCTAACTGCAAGTGCAACTGCTAGTTGTAAATCTACAGCATTTTACAAGTAGCTTGAAGATTATAGTGATATGTAATTTTTGCAATGTAATGTCACACATTATAATCAATCAAAACCACCTGCAGCAGATGATGTCTTCCTTTCCACCTGCAGAAACTCTATGATACATTAGGATTTGGATAAGGAACAGTTGGCATGATACCAGCTGGTCTACCACAAGCACTCAAACACTCTTGTTATGTTTTTGTGATGCTTGGAAGCATTTTTGGGGCAAACAACAGGAGAAAGATCTCTAGTTTAAGCCCCAGGCTTGTCATGCAGGATACTTTTAGTTGTTTCTCTGTAGGTAACATTTATGTGTCTTAGATTTTTTCCCCCTCAAATAATGTATTTTGGATTCACTTGGCCATGCTACCCATGCTGCTTTTTGGTTTACTCTTGTTTGTATGTTTACTTATTGTATGGTTTGATTGACATGTGACTGAACTGACTGGCCTTTTTATCAACTGTGTGTAGTCTACAGTACTGCTGTAACAACTGATATCAGTTTTCTGTAACTCTGGCTGGCCAGTATGCTGCTTAAATAGGATGGAGGAGTCACCTTACTATAGGTTTTGATTTCATTAATTAAGACCCTTATTCTTATTGTTTTGCCCTATAATGTCAATGTATGTATCAAACTTTTTCTTGAACATGGTTGGTAATAAATTAAGAGTAACACAAATAAAATAAATAAAATCTATCTGTCTATCTGTATTTTCAGTGATTTTCAAATAAACTCGCTCTGCCTTTCTTTGAAAGTATCTGAAACTTTTCATGGACCGTAGGTTCAGTCTTCTATTATAGTAAATGGAATATCTACAGGTTCCAAATGTTGGCCAAGGAGCATTGTTTTCTTGCTATATTGTGGACCTTTAATAGACCAAAAGACTAATTGAGAAAATAATGAAGGGATTAATAAATAGTTGGAGCCCTAAAACTATCATGTCAGTGTTTCAGAAGTATATGGTGAAGTGATGAACTGTTTCTATTCATCAAAAACGTAAACAGTAAATACAGTGAAACTGTAAAGCTGCTGCAGCATAAAAAGAGGTCAGTTGCTTATGTAACTGGAACTTTAGTCTGAATGAACAGATTGCCGCTTTTCTACAAAGCTCAGTGTTGATACACAGTGCAGTGACTGCATGTGTGTGTGTGTGTGTGTGTGTGTGTGTGTGTGTGTGTGTAGGTGTGTGTGTAGGTGTGTGTGTGTGTGTGTGTGCGTGTGTGTGTGAGCGTATGTGACTCTTTAGGAGCATTCCTGTTCCCACCATTCAGTTGACGTGCTTCTTTATCTCCAAAGCAGACCTTTGCAGGCGGAAAACAGACAATGGACAGAAGTGCATGTAGCATCCAGCTGTAGTGTCTACTGGCAATGAAATCCTTGCAGCTGGCTTGTAATATGAGTCTAGAGGATTCCTTTGACCTCATATGTTTAACCTCATAAACCATTAATACCATCCACCCTAGATATTTAGTCAGTGAAGGGAGAAGATTATGTGGAAATCCAATAAGGTATCAGAATCGTATGGGAACATCTGGAGTTTTTTTGAAATGTAGATGACAAGTGACAGGTCAGTTTGATCAAAAGTGGATCAACAACTCATCCAAATTAAACAACAAAACACATTGTTGTTCCATGTTCTCCAGAAGACACAAGCATTTTGATGATATCATTTATTTTTTTGTGCCCTCCAAAATGGTTACAAATCAGCTTTATGATGTGGCAATGGTGTGGTAAAACTTCAGGCACAAAAATAGCGTGGTTGTGTTAAGGGTCATGGTTTGGGTTAAAATTACCGCTTGTCATCATGGTTATAGTAAGTAACACTTTAAGGTTAGGGAATGATTGCGGCCAGAAGAAACCAAAATCGTCCCATCCATCCACCCTGACCTTTTATGATGATGTCACGCCACTTGAACATAAAACAATAGTCATTTTGGGCCATTTGCTTGAAAGGTTTGATGCTGTTGTTAGGCACAATCCGTTGTCCTGTGAGTGGATACTGGACATTGGAAGCAAAGCAGAATAGTTCCCTGTTTATTAATGACAAAGTCTGTTTTTAATTAGCATCAGAAAACACACACATCTTGAAATATGGTCAGAAGCATTTCAATAACTTTTGAATTCATTCTCTATCATTAATGGTAACATACTGATTGGTAACACACACACACACACACACACACACACACACACACACACACACACACACACACACACACACACACACACACACACACACACACACACACACACACACACACACACACACACACACACTAAAATCCCTTGTTTTGGATTGTGAATTTGTTACCTGATTGTGGTGTTATATTATATTACGCAGTGTTAAAGATTAAGCTTTTTTCTTCATCCATGACATGTAGTAGTTTAGGGTCATGTCAGTTCGGCAGGAAAGACACATTTAGATTTTAAAAGTGTGTGCCAAAAATGATGAGTACATATAATCAATTATTCATCAAATTACCACTAAAGTAAATGGAAGGTGAGATTCCAGACAGTTCCTGCTCATAGTAGGATCCACTTAAATCACTGCTTTCAGTTGACCATGCCGAGTTGCAGCACATAGTAGGATACAGACTTATGATTTTAGACTATACAATTCTAAATACAAACTCATTATTTCTCTGGATAGTTTGTCTTCTAGGCATACAGTGTAATAACACATGCTTGTGCTCACTGGTGTTGTAGTTGATGACACATCTCCCATAGGCAGAGACTTTTTAGAAGGTGAACAAGCTCATTGGAAAAGGTTTATGTTTACAGGTCGGTGGTTGTGGAATCTAATATGTCCATGCTTAGTGTTCCTGATATCATATGTTATGTTATACTCTTACAAAATCAGCACGAGAACAGCAAAATTTACCCCAGTCCCTTCCTCCAGTCAAGATAAACCCTCTGAGACAGTTTTAATTAAATATACATATTAAGTGGTTGATGTGGGAGCTCTTAAAGTTTCCTCATAAATTATGCCGCCGTATCTTAACGGTTGCAACATTTTAGACTCTTTCTGGGAAGGAACAAACACACACGCACAGACACACACAAATGATGTTTGTGTCGGCTACGGGATAAGATGAGACAGATGTGCATGAATAATGATGCATAATGGAAAACATCATTGTACTAAACATCATTAGGATTTAATATACATATACAATGTAAAGCCTGGAATGAATACCTATTGGCTGAGACATCCAGTCAGTCTCCATGTGACGTATGAATGTTTGGACCTTTAAATGAAGTAAACATATTGGTCTTTTTGTGCCAGTTTATCTGTTTTTAAATGCTGGAACTGATGACTCCTCATTCTCAACCATACTTCTTGTACCCAGTCTATTTCCCAGTACAAGTTGCCATATTAAAAGTTTCTTAGGTTGTATACTCTGGTCTTTGAGGGAATTGTCTGCTAGAGATGAGGTTATTAATGCTGGGTGTATTGCACCTTAGTGCTTCTATAACTTGTACACAACGACAGTTTTGAAACTTGGTAGTAAATTGTGTGTATCCCAGCTGGTTTTAAGACAGATTAAAGTAAGCTGATATAGTCAAACCTAACAGGCATGTGAAAAATGTATTAGTGACCTATACCTCCACTCAAACAAGTGCAACGCAGGAATGTTTGTCCTTGTTGAGCCAGAAAAGGTTTTGACCCTATCAAGTATTCATCAAGCAAAGGGCTAACATGACAAAGAGTAATATAGACATGAAATGAGTTATGCAGACGTAATCTCAAACATAGTTTCAGTCAACAAACATGTGATCAAGATCAGTTGCCTGAAGAAAGTCACAAAAACGTAAAAAGTAAAAAGCCATAGTTCCCAAAATGATTTACATCCAAAGAATGTTCCAAAACTGAATGAATATTTGTTGTAGAATATACTATACAGTGAGAAGAAGATATGCAGCATGGCAAAACAAGATTGTGCAGATTGTTTAATACTTTTTAGGCAACATTCAAAACCATGGTTTAAATATCAAAATAGATGTCAAATAGACCACAGCAAAAAAAGGGGAAATAGGGCAACTGTGATTATGCAGTCATATCATAAAAGCACTTCTGTAAATATTCAGAGTCTCCTAAATTGAACTCAGTCAGTGTAACTGGACACCTGAGAGCTATAATCCACACCTGACCTAAACCTGACCCAAAAATACCTCTAGCAAAGAGATAGATATTTTTAATCTCTGTGTGGTGTTCCTCTCTGTTCATGTGGGCTTTGGCTTTTTATTTTGTAATTGCAAACCAAACCAGACACACACGGACACACAAAACACATACATACAGGCACGCACGCACAAGCCTGTTTCCATCACTTCAGGGATTACATTGGTTTATATTCATTTCCTGGAGACTTATCCTAACCTTAGCATAACACTAAACTTACCTTAACTTTAAACCCAGTCTTTACATGACTGTGTTAGCAGATTTACATCCACACAACATGAGGAATACCTGGTACGCACACACACATGCAAACACACACAAAAAAACCCTCACCATCCTCACTTGCTTCATGAGCTATTGATCCGTACTGATCATTTTGGTTTGCCGCCATCCCAATACACTGGGGGTGAATTAAATTTGAAGACAGAGTTAAGCCTGTGTGAAAATATTTTTAATTTGAATTAACTGACCCCTTAATTGTTTGATTACTAATAAAGAAATCTCAGCTTCCCCCTTTTGGACCCATTTATGCTTATTTTTGTCATATTTCTCCACATAATAATTTGAAATGATGGGTTTGGGCAGTTTAAATTTTTCTATGAATTAAGAGAGAGCTCAGTGTCAGTGTTTTGTAACAGTAATAAGTTAGAGACTTACATCCAAATTCAGTGGCTCTGACTCATAACCCAAACTAACTTGAGCAATATCAGATTTGACTTTTATTTCTCAACAGTCACAGTAGAAAGTGTGGCTTTAACATGCCCAAACACCCTCAAGTTAAAGGGTCAAACACTGTTAAACAAGTCAGAGTGAAAACTGGAATTATTAATGGCCACTGAGCTGTCTGTTTGTGTCACAGACTGTGCGGCGTGTATATGTCTGAGACAGAGACAGTCAATGTGTATATGTTGCTGTTTTTAAAAAGAAAAAAGATGACAGTAGAGTCAGTTCACACAACTGAGTTTACCAACCTTTTGTGTGTGAGAGAAATCCATGACTACTTGGATGTTTTAAGCTATTAATCCCAAGATATATCTCCTCTGAGTGCTATGGAAGCCCCCAAGGGACACTTACATCCGACTGAGACAAAAAATGGGATTCATTATTTGCTTCATTTGTTCTTTTCCTTTTTCTCTGCCAGCCTTTGTGTGTTTTTGTGTGTATGAGTAAAGGGTAACTTTTCTTTTCCCTATGAGTGTGTGGCATGTGTCAGACTTTGTGAATCTATTGAGAATGAATCCCTTTGAGATGGTGATTTCTGTCCGCACAGTACAGTACAGCTGTCTTGAGACCAGACACAGCTGTTGGGTTAATGTCCTAAACAGGACAGGAAATGTTATTGTTCAGTCGTGCCATCAATGTACAATTGTGTAAGGCCAGATATATCTAATTTTTAGTATTTTGAGACAAGTAGTCATCCAACATGGCTAGGGATGGGTATCATTTAAAAAAAAAAATACAATTCTAATACCTATTCAAATACCTTTAAAGTGATACCGATACCAATTGAGTACTTCATTCAATACCAATTACACATTTCACGTAACAGACGTGTAGCATCGCCACACTTTAGGGCGTTTAGGGGGGAATCTTGGCTGCTGAACTGCTGAACTAACTCAAATTCACCGCAACTTCACCACCACAGATGGGTTGTAGCTGCTGTGGCAGTGGGCCAATCCCATGTCACATTAAATCACAGAATGCTTGCGTTGATTGGCTGTGAGCAAGTCCATACAAATAGTCATATTTTCTACCTCTGGGTGCAAAAAGGATAAATTGCAGGTATCGTTGATAGGAGACGTTTCGATATTAATTGGTATCGATTTATTTCGGTCAATACTTTAAAGCTATTGAGTAAAGATACCCTAAACAAGACTGATAAACTCTAAATTGGGAAATCGTGTTCCAAATGACAGGTACCTTCTGCACTAAAAACATTTGAAATATGATTTAAATGCAGTTTAAAAATGGTCACTAGTCTTACTGGGGTCCACTCAAAAACTGACGAATAAAACCAAAATGATGAAACAAAATGAGTTTAGCTCAGTAAATAACTTGCAAGATATGAAAGTAATAAAAATGTAACTGTTGTCATGTCATTTTGTGGTTCATTTGTATTGAGTCTGTGTGTTTGTAGCTGTTCTGTATTTGTTTTTAATAAAAATACAAAATACATCGTACAGAGACACACCTGCTAGTCTGTATGGTAATATACTGCGTTTATCCTGATAGACTCTTTCCTGTGTTAAAGGTAGTCATATTTCCCCTATCTGTCTCTTTCTTTGTCTTGAGAAGCTTGAAAGTTTTCAACCAAAATTATTGAGATGAATCTATCTTACTAAGGGAACACACCGTGCCTTTTTCATGTAATATGATAATGTTGGGTAACTATCTTAAACATGGTCAAAAGTCCAAAACTTCGAAGTGAACATATGTTAAACTGCTTGCTTCGTTTGAAAAGTTACCTCTACTTCCTCCTCGAACTGACATCAGAAAGTTTGCGCATGCTCACAAACGGCCTTTATTATCAAAGTTGTTTGCGTTGGCGACTCACATACACATTTTGGATTTGGGCCCAAATATGTGCAGATGTATTTGAGAAGTTGATATTTTAGTAAAAAAGTATATTACTGTATTACTATTGTTTGTTTACAGAGCCTACCCAAACGGCAATCAGAACAGAGTGGGCTCACTGGGAGGAAGCTATAGTTTGTAACATCCCCTTTAACAAACTTTAATCTGAATTCCTTTTTCTCCTCTCTCTCCTGGCAGCATTTTCCGGCTGTGAGTGGGGCCTTCATGGATTCCCCATATAATGGCAACACGTCCTTGCAGACGTCCACGTCCAACCTCAACGCCAGCTATTCTCGACCCTCAGAAACAGAGGATGATGGCAAAGTGTCCAGTGACACCATCTGGCTGTGGATTGCTGTGCTGGCAACCATCGGCAACATAGTGGTGGTGGCTGTGGTTTGTGCCTGTGCCTTCTAACAAGATGGGAGATTGGAGCAAAAACACTGATAATAATATTGTATATTCTGAAAATATATTTTTCTTCAGAAATGATAAAAATAGCCTTACTTTTAGATTACTGAGCATGGATTTTTTTTAAGCTGTAGTTTGACTTTTGAAGTGCATGGGACTCTTTTGGACACTTTTCAACGATGCTTTATTTAACTCAAGTTGAAATTGGGCAGAAAAAAACTGAAATTATGAGGTTTTAGATACAATATTGAACAATTTATTTAAAGTGGTCAACAGATTGATGTAATGATCTGATAAAGAACTTTCTTACTTTTCTGTTCAGTTAAAAAATGCAATATTCATAAAAGAAAACCCCACAAAATTAAGTTTGAATGACACAGATGCATCAAAAGGGGCATCAACAGATCCAACAAAGAATACTGGTAAACCTAAATCCCAAACTCAGACCACAACAAGACTACAGATCACTTGTAAAACTTGTAAATAAATAAATCTTGCTATGTTATCCAAAAAGCTTTATTGACAATCCACCTTAAATTTCACCTGGTCATCCTGCCAGAGCTCAGTTTCAACTACAGTAAATGCCTTTCTCAAAGAGTTTCACCTTTTCACTTAACACGCTCAGATTTTCTCAGCATGGCAGGGGATTTCAACCAGCACACTTTCAATAACAAGCCTTATACGATACACCTTAACCTGAGATTATTAGGAGCCACACAACACTTTATTATTACCTTTACCCTGATGTTACACTGAAAAGTTTCCCTATTGAGCCATTTTTCATTTCCAATATGGTTCATGACCAAGACAAAACAGCATCAAATAGTTTAAAAATACATGGTGATATACTGTTTTATTCAGGGCTTGTCCTTTTATGTGAGTTTCATTCATTTATTCAGGCTTCCAGTACAAATTGAGACCAGTAAAACTTCTTGTCCTCAGATTTGCCTTCTGTGGTTCACGACTCTAAGTGGGTCACAGTGATATTTATTTTAGCCTCAATGTGAACAGACTATTAACATTTTTTTAATGAGTATCGGCCCCAGAGCAAAATACTAAATTTATTCATTTTGGGTTCCAGGCTGAAAAAAAAAGCTGTGGCTTTGAAAGTAGTGGCACCATGTTTGCCAATGGTCAGTTGATTATGCAAGCCAAGCTGGTGTTATATAAACCCTTCCAGTTCTGTTTACACCGCAGGCAGAGGTCAATGTCAGATCAACAAGGATTAGACAAGATCATAGCTTGATCTCTTAGTGGGATCAGAAGCCAAGAAAGAGAGCCACTGTTGAAACTGAACTGCATGATTTAGATTGTGTGCGATTCAGTGGTAAGTGAGGTCAGAGGTTCGAACTCTGTGACATCCAGTTGGCTAAATGATGACCCTTTGATCGAAGCACCAAACTTCATCCTGTTCATTCAGATAACTGTCTAAATAGTTATAACTTATCTTTTTTATACCTTTTATTCTTATATTTACCAGCACCTAGTTTATTTACCTGACAAATTCTGGCCAATGAGATCTGCTGACTATTCTCTAAATCCTGCCCCAAACTAACTGTTGCTATGCCTGTCAATCTCTCCATTCCTGTACCTCAGATTTTCAGTTTACAATGATGATGGTGGCAGATTTACTACTTGAAATTCTTGAAACAATGGGTCAGTAGACTTTGTAGTAGACAAAAACAGCTTCTTATTTCTTAATGGCGACCAATTGCCATTAAGAAAATGGAACGCTAGATTTTGTCAGCTATAAAGTAGGAACCCTGTAAAAGGGTTTACATTGTGCCAAAGGACTGAGACTAATGCCATGTTTATATCACTTTGGAGTTAACGTAATTATGAGAGACACTTGTTCACGTCGACTTCCAAGTTGTATTTACAACTGGAAAAATGGGATTTTTCTAGAAGAAAGAATCATATATTCTACTCACACAAATATGAAAGCCTCACGCCGGCCAAAGTCCTTATCAGTGTAATTAAACTAAATCAATCAATGTACAGTATTTTAAACCTTCATAATGACCAACTCAGTTATAATACAACACTCTTTAATTGTCAGATGATGTGAACGCTGGCAAAGTCTTTAACCCTTATATGGTATTCGTTTTTTTGTTACACAGGGAGTCCTGCTGGGTCTGGTGGACCCATTGCATTTTGAGGCTTTTAATTCAACATAATTAAACCTTATTTTGTTAAAATACTCAGAAGATCTTTACTTCATCCCAATTGCAAGTAATATAAACAACACATATGTTAAATTTGTTCCCTTTACCTTTGTTAAATCACATTTATGAATAGAAATGTCGATCGTTTTTTTTTTAATTTAAAAAACAAAATGCAACAAAATAAGAAAATGCATCATAAAGCAGGCATAACTAGAAAATAATCAACACTTACATGTATAAATGAAGGAAGTTTTTCCAAAACTAGTGTTTTATTTGAATCTTATTAGAAAATAAACCTAACATCTGTCTGAACAGCATATTAGCCCCATTGAAAACGGTCATTTTCATACCAGACTATACCGTGTCTGGTCAAGGTCACCGTGTGTGCATTTCAAATGTAATTCTTGCACTGGGTGCATGTATATTGACTTTTGGACCCGAAGACCCTGTATGTAATATAAATGTGTAGGGGGGGTATACAGGGGGGGGGTCATCGAAAAACATTTCTGATTCATGTTCCTCACAGAAAATGAGCCAAGGCCAATGAATCTTAGTTTGAAAAAATTATTATTTGTATCATTTTTCTTAAGCTAAAAACTGAAAACGGGTCCCACAGACCCGAATACCTTATAAGGGTTAACATGGGAATATTTCCACTCCTTTCCATCCATCCAGCATAGCCTGATCACGGCATAAAGCTGCATGTCTAGTTACGTTTGCCAAGCAATGATTGGACAATTGTTGTTTGGGAGAGGGGCTTAGTGAACAGTCAGTTATCATGGTCCCATGCCGGAACAATGGCTCCCATTGATATTTACATTAGTTGATGCCTCAGCACAGTTATTTAAAACCTCAAATTCAACTAGCATGCATGTCTTGCACTAGAAGAAAACGTGGCAACTGTAAAAAACTCAGAGGAAACAAATGGCTGGGCAGTGATTGAGCAGTGATTTGTTGAAATTTAACAAGCATGGAAAGTCACGCAAGGACCTTTCTCTCTGTCAGGGTTACTTTAGCGGCATTATACATCATTAAAAAGGGTGATGCTATTCGCTTTCAGCTCGCCTTTAAATCAGTCTGAGATTGTTAGTGAAGAGATGAAATTTCATAAAGCTGATCCAGAAGATGCGAATGAGGAAAACAGTGAGTGTAGGAGAAGAAAAGAAAGAGAACATGGTGATTCAATATGACAAAAATGGGGCTGGATCTGGTCAGATGCAACCAAATCTCACATCAGAACGTGTAATAGCTACGTTGGTCCACAGTGTAAACATATTAGTTACACAATGACAGCTCTAAAATTGTGAGTTGCCTAAGTTTTTTGGGTGTGACTGTTAAGTTTCTCTCAACAAAAACAAACACATTTTTAAAAAAGGCTATTTGTTTTATTCTCAGTGGAAAGGTTCACTGAAAGATTAAAATAATAACCACATTTCTTTCTGGAAATGCATTTTCCACTGAGAATAAAAGGAATGCCAGCTATTTTTTGTTTTCACAGACAGAAACTTGACAGTCACATGACATGGATGGAGGCTAATAGGAAAAAGAATAGGCCAAACATTTTTTTGGCATATCACAATTTTAGAGCCGTTTTTGTGAAACCAATACCTTTTGTGTTTTGGACCAATCTAGCTATTACACATTTTGACATGAGACTGGGTTGTCAGAGGAGACAAAAAAAGTAAATAAGTAGGAGTGAAAAGAGTAGCAAGTGGCATGAGAAACTTACACAAGGTAAAGACTTAAAATACAACTTTTGGAGATTCTCCTCCCATGAAAAGTGACAGCATCAGCTACAAACGCCCAATAATGACATCAAATTATATTGAGGTGACAAGTGGTTGAAGAAAATAGGACTCTTGTTTGTAGGGAGTGGCAAGTGGGGTGATATTGAGCCACAAAGTCTGCAAAGGGAGTAGGTCAGGGTGGAAATAGACAACTTATTTCTTAAACTTATTATTATGAAGTGAATGTTGATTGCACAGTGTAATGAATATTGAATAATGACACATATAAGCCTCACTTTAATGTAATTCAGTCTGCCACTGGTTACAATCTCCAAAGATCTCAGGCTGAGCTACTACTAATTTTCATATTAAAATCATATGAACAAATATGAATCACATGATCAACTCATTCATATGAAAATAAATGGACAGAAAATATGTTATTACTATCTCCATTTTTCATTTTGTGAAAACATTTCTTAACACATACTAAAGAATTTCTCTGCTTTCATGTCTCCATAAAATTCATGACTAACATTACTCCTCCCTCCACCCCGATGCAAACCCCTGCTGTAGTTACTTGTTTGTGCAAAGCAATAATGTTACTCAAACTATGTTTTCATATGCATTGCACATCATTACAATAGCTTTTGCCTGTTCACAAATTCAATATAAAATTGTAACAATTTTAATTTCCCTCTTCAGTGAATATGCTTCTTTCTTCTCTCTTATTTTCAAAGTTTTGTTGATCATTTCTTCATGGAGTTAGACTATGAGGAAAATGGAAATTGATCTGGTTGTCTTTGTGACAGCGGAACAAACAATAATAACTCTAAAGGCGGGGTTGAAAAGTTGTCTGTTTCCATTATAATCCTATCCAAGTAGTTGTTTTTTTTACCTAAACCTGACCAAACTTTAACCATAGCAATGTCAGTTTAGGAAACTTTTTTATTTTTACAGTGGTGAGGCACTGTAAAAGAAAAAAAAACTGACATTTGTGTGTGTGTGTGTGTGTGTGTGTGTGTAATTTGGAGTTAATACTGGAGTTAGTACTGTAGGCTATATTTAGAAATTAAGGTTCTCTTGATAATACCCTATAAACTAAAACAGGCACTAGTAGTGTCATTAAGTTCTAATGTTATTCCTCATGCTGCTGCACAGTCTAAGATGACTTATGAACATACTTTCCTGCATTATTTAACCCACTGTAGTCAGGATGCATCATGCACTAAGCACACATGTGTGTGTTTCTACATACTGTATGCATTTGTATCCCACTATCTCTTGAGCTCCGGCCTGTGTGAGCAGCGTCGTTGTCCTGTCAGTCCTCTGCAGATTAATGAGCTGTAATGCGCCTTTCGTTCTCCCGGCCCAAGCTTCCTATCCGTTTTCCCTTTTTTCCCTCACTTGCTTGATATCCCGGAGGGAAGCATCTCCCTGGCGACTATTAGAGCGGTCAGAGAGGATTTGATCTGTGTGGTTGACTTTACAATAAGATGATATTGCAGACAGAAAAGAACTAAATTTGGCCATCAAAGACAAAGATAGAAAAAGAAGATAGAAAAAGAAATGTGCTGAGATTAATTTGTACCTTAGTCACTAGAAATAAAAAGTGACACATGAGGTAAAAATGGGGGGAAGAGGAAGGGACGAGAAAGATAATGAGGCAGGAAATGCTCATTCTCATTCTTGGTATCAGTACACTTAACCCAACTGACAAAGAAAGAGACATTAGATAAGAATAATTTTGAGGAAATGAGAGAAGGGATGACAGGTTTAGAGGGGTCAAAGGCAGCGAGGAGAGGAAAGTGGTGGCATGAGAATGGAAATGTTTGATAAAACAGAGAGCATTAATAGTAATTATCATCATCCTCTCATATCAGAATGAATTAGTGAAGTGCTGTAGATGTGAGGAGCTTAAAAGAGTGGAAATGAGAAGACGGGACACATGAAAAGAGAAAAAAATTAATGAGGAAGGAAAAGTAAAAGATGCAGGTGTGACATAGTGAAAAGAGATTAATGTCAACTAATGTTAACTGTTTTATGTAAGGGAAAAAGACTCTTCTCTTTTTTTCTGCCCAATAAAAAAGGACAACTGAGAACATCAAACCACACCAACTCTCTTACATTTGTTGCAGTCACAGTCACAACAAATTCTGATTAAAAACATAAATTAGGAAAAAAATTACCTCCCAAACCAGATATTTAGACAATAGAAAATATACACTGTCACTTCTTTAAGATAGTTCAGATATCCCTGATTCATTATATACACACTGTTAAATAATTTCACATGGGTTATTTACAGAAAATGAACTAATTTCACACCCATAATCATAATTACAGAACATTTGCTGTAGCCCTCTGAGCCACCAGACAGAAATCGACACACTGTACTCAATGCCCATGACAGAAGTTAATTTTAGTCCATTTAGTCCTCCCCAACACATACATATTATGTATTCACAATAATTATGCTCCAGGAGGAGTTTGTTTGTGGTCTTTGTTTGGTCGGTACAGGCTCAGGTGTCACTGCTCACCACCATCTGCAGTTTGTGTCTTATTCAACTCCCTCACTGTCCAATCAGCAGCCAGTTTCTGTGGAGGCACGGACCTATCAGCCAATTAGATATCCATAGCATCCTTGCACCCACCCAACGGATGTGTTACTGTGGCCAACCAGGCTTTTCGGGGTTTCTTTAAATCCATTGTTACTGCTGAAAAGACCTGTAAAGTCACACAAAATGAAGAATAACATCTCTGAACAGTCCTGCTCCCCGACTCAAGACGCCTGTTAGCAAACCAGCAACTTAACCAACCAGGTAGAAGGTGAGAAGAACTGTGAGTTGATCTAAACCATTTTCTAAACTAAGTTGTTTGTGATAATGACACCTTTCCCCCACAAGCAGGTCTTGAGTAGGGTCTCATAACAAAAGCACAACATACTGGAGTAATTGCATACTATTTGCACTTTGGATTTAGAATTTTACAGCATACTTTCAGGCAGAATATCTACTGTGCGTTACCCTCATTCACTTTTCTTTTATTGCCTTTTTTCTTGTTCTCCCCCAAAAAACCCCAAACTGATTATAGTACTGAAACATGCTATAAATCCTAATTTTAGTTAATCTAAGAGATCATCCTCCCCTGCAGGACGTTTCTTTTTTACTTTCTTTTTTGCTTTAAATGCATGAATCTGAGGCACTCCTAAAGTAACTCAGGGAGACAATCATTTTTACATTTTATGGCAGGAATATCTAAACTCAATTGGGTTATTTTGTTCCCATGTTTTGTTTTCATAATGTGTATATATATATATATATATATATAGTTTATAGTGCATACATAAATGAACAATGTACTGTTAATCAGTATGTGTTTAAATGTGCATCAGTTTGGGAACTGCATGATGAATCTTTTAGAGTTAAAAAAGTTAAACCATGATTGCATGCTTAGGCTCCCACGCAGCACTTTAAAGTAGGCTATACCAAGTGAATAAAAAAGTCCTCCACACTGGATATGAACCCAAGATGGCAGTATAACAAGACAAATGAACTTGACAGAGGATCTGAGCAATGAGTTTATTCCCACTCCTCTTGCAGTCTGACCCTGACCACATCAACTCTGCGCTTGTCTAACAGCTTATCAGTTTGTTGGGTCATCACAAGTCAAGTTTTTTACACATAGCAGTTTATCTAAGTCTCCTTTGAGAAGTACATCCATGATTATGTCTTTTTTTATCATGTGTAGGATGAATCTAATCCAATTATTATTATTTTAAAGGTTCAGTTTGTCTTGCGTAATCCAATATATGCAGTGGTCTCTCAATCTTTTGTGTCATGTTTTGCCTTCTGCTCTTTTCCTTTCATCTCTTCCTCTGTTGTCTCCCACATCCATCCTTTCATGCATGTGAGGCACCAGACCGTGAAGTCCACATTGTGAAACCCCTCTGCACACACACACACACACACACACACACACACACACACACACACACACACACACACACACACACACACACACACACACACACACACACACACACACACATAAAAAACACACACACAGACGCACGTGCACACACACATTATCGTGTTTCCATCACTTCAGAGGACATTGCATTAACTTACATTCATTTCCTGGAGACTTATTCTGACCTTAACTTTAAACCAGGTCAGGTGATCATGACCAACATGACTGTGTAAACAGATTTGCGTCCCCAACAACAGGAGGAATACCTGGACCACACACACACACACACACACATACTGCCCTCACCAGGCATCTGACTTGCAGCATCTTTCATCTCATCTTCTTCTATCTATCATGTTTCCCTATCCTTGACACTATATGTTGAGTATGAAAGAAGGTACTGAATCTCTTTTTTCCTGCATATTTTCTGCCCCAATACAGATCTTCATCATCACTCTCTATAACAAAGAAGCACCGGATTTAACAGCTTGGAGAAGTATCAACAACACTGACTCATCATCCGCAAAATGAACTGAGTAACTACTTTGGGATGCTGGACTGGTTCTTATCCACTTACATGGATTATAGTTTTAAAAAGTATACATCTTGAGTTTGTTCTCCAGGGTACAGACTAGGGGGGCATTAAGAATGACTCTAACCTTTTGAGACCAAACTGCAGTGTGATGACATGACTAGAGGATTGTTGCAGTATGAGAAGACAGATAAATGAGGAAAAGTAACAACAAAATGTGAGATTATGTTTGGTTTTAACACATTCTCATTCAACAACCCTAATGATATCATGAGATCCCCACAAACCCCACACCCTTTCTATATTGCCAAAATCTAGGGTAGCACTGAGTTATATATCTGCTGAGCTACTTTGGTCACATTAAAGAGAATAACTGGAGTTTCACCACTGACGAGAGATGTATCTATGAAGTTACTGTCTGGCAAAGTAGCATAATAAAACAAAGGTTTGGATAGCTGAATTATTTTTTTCTTTCTTTTTTTGACCAAACAAAATTGTAAAACCTTGAAAATAACTATATTGTATTATTTAAAAGTCAGTGTTTCAAATGTAATGACTTGTTGAGGACTGGATAATGCATGTATTTTTATGATAAGGGAAGCTGTGGTTACTCAAAGGCTACACTGTGACATTTAAAGCTAAAATATACACACACTCACAGACCGTTAAACAGACAAATGCTGACATCAGACAAAGTTCAGCTGTCTGCAACAGAAAAATAAAATACACTTTGGATTGACTATAAAGCTCTACAGCACCATGCAGATGAACCAGGAGGACACCAGGAACACAACTTAATGATTTTATTACCATGCTGCTACTGTAGCATTACTGCAGCGAGTCTCAGCAGTACAGTAAGTGTACCTCACTTGGCAAACATGGATGCCAGCAGTTTACTAAACTGTACACTTCATCACAACTACTGTGAAGTCGATCATTCAGTTTGATTTATTAGTTAAACGTGTTGGGGTTTAGCTTTACGTTTGATTTTAGACATATGCAATATGTTGTTTTTGTCTATATCTTAGTTTTATTTTAGGAATATCCTTCTTTGTACAAATATAGATTTTGTCATGAATCAAATTTATTTGCCCTCAAAGGGAATTTTGTAAAGTTGGATCTTTCTACTGACTATGACTCAAACAGTGAACTGTATCCTCTGTAATATAACTTCATTAAAATGATAAGAATGTGAGATGGTTGTCTGTCCCCTCAGGTTTGCTTAAAGGTGCTTTCCACCTTCCATTTTTGGGTGAAATTGTGTTAATGCTATAATATTTCTGAATGTCACATAGGTCACTAACTTACCTTTAACAAGCACTCTTACAAGCATGAGGAATAGAAAAGTGAATTATCATTTAAGTGTGTGCAATGTTACAGCCACTGACTTTTCTTACTTTCAGACAATTCATTGGTGCTCATTTCAGTTATTCACTATGTTTATGAACAGGTATTACAGTCTTATTTAATCTACTTGTTAAAAATTGTTACACAAAACGATGAATTTGAAGAACTAAAGATTCAGAATGGTGAATACTTAATGACAATAATGTAACACTATTAGGGATACATTGATATAATTGCTCATTGCTTTTACTATGAATTAAATGATTCATTAAGAGTTGCTCCACATATCTATCAGTGAATGTGAGATGACAGGACTTCATCCTGACCCAATCTTAATGTGAATTAATTATAACGTGGCTTCATCTCGATTCAGCTTCTTCTGACTGAATAATGATCTCAGGGTGTGTTATTCAGAGGCTAGAGGAATGATAATGATAATGAAATACTCCCCACATCAGTATTACATCTTAATCCAACATTAAAAATGTACAGCTCCAAAACAGATTTTGTGATATATAATATATTGTGTACTTTGTATTTGTCATAAGGAAGCACCAGGCACAACATCAGAGTTTGAGGGTGAAGACTTTTCTTCCAGTGAGTCAGTTTAGTCTCAATTGCTAAATTCTGGCCCTTCATCTGCGTTGATCAACAGCTGTGATTAACAGGAAAAACTTTTGAACATGCCCTGAAAGCATAATTTCCCTAAGACACACCTTGCTTTAGCCTTTTACCAATAATTAGCATGTTCTTCATCTGGTGAATGATTTCAGGTCAGTGACATTAAAACTAGTAATAACATTACACTGAATGTACTTTAAGGTTTCTGCAGCTGGAAAGATGAAATCTTTGCATGATGGAACATAAAAATTTCATTTTATCTTAATGGACTCTTGCCTCTCTTTAAAAATAACATTACTGTAGATATTAATCTAGAGGATGGACTGAATTGAGTTCTTCAGACAGACGTTGTGGTAGAGATGAAATCTTTTCTCTTTCTTCCTTTTTTTGCTTCTTATCAATGTCAAAAGGAATCTACTGCCTCAGACACTACTCCTCCCTCTCTCACTTTCTTCTTTTTGTCTATTTCTTTGTCAGAATGGCAAAGACTAATGACAACAAACCGTTCTGGGTGCATTTAATGGATCAAACATACATTTGTGTACCCTTGTGTGTGTGTGTGTGTGTGTGTGTGTGTGTGTGTGTGTGTGTGTGTGTGTGTGTGTGTGTGTGCGTGTGCGCGTGTGCGTGTGCGTGTGTGTGTGCGTGTGTGTGTGTGTGTGTGTGTGTGTGTGTGTGTGTGTGTATGTGTTTTGGAAGTAAGCACTTCAGGCTATCCCAGACACTCCATCTGTAGTCCTGCCAGGCACGGCCGTCTTTCGGGAGATGAGGGATCCTCCAACACACACAGATGAATGGATGCGGGCAAACACATGTAGACATGACAGTGCAACAGACACATACGAGGAATATCCCAACATCTTATATAACATATTATTCATCATGTGATTCCTTTTTAAAACATTTTTTTTAAATAATCATTCAGGAACAATGCTTCCAAACCTTTTGCTTTTACATTTGTATATAACCATTAATGAATATTTGGTAGTATCTACTGCTTACTGCAAGAGGTGACACCAGTAAGAAATTAAAGGGAAAAGTAGTTCAGTGGTTAACATGACCAGCATCAGAGAGAAAAAGAACAAGACCAAGAAACATTTCTCTTGTCATATCTTGTCACTGTTGACCCTGACCGGAGGATCACAGTCTCCACATTGCACAAATATGGCAAGTCATCAGTGGAAAACTCAAAATATATCTTGTCATTAAAGTAAAACAATGTGATTTTCTGCATTCAAGGTTGCAAAGTCACAGATCTCACAGAAATAGCAAGGTTCTTCATCTGCTACAAGGACAAAACAAACACACCACATATCAAGCACTATCATATTCTGTATCAATCCAGGTCATTTGCCTCTCTGGCTGTGCATGTAAAGGAAAATTCAACCTGGACGCTCTTTTACCATCTTTTTGTGTCTAAGTGACTGATGGGGACAAACATTTTTGGAATTGGTCCAGTACTGAGCTTCACCCTGCATTCCTGTGTTCCTGTGTTTACTTTCGTTGTCAGACACTTATAATAACAATCTGTGCCCGTCAGTGGTAAAAACAAGCACTTTTAGTGGACGCACTTTGACAGGCGCAATTGCCCCAAAGGATTACAATGCAGCCCTTTTCACGGCTGCCAGATGAAGTGCTCTCGTGCAATATTGGCCCAATTCCAAAACAAGTTTGTCCTTGTTTGTCACTTAGACACAAACACAGACAATGAAGGATCAAACATTTTTTTATTATGAACAGTGTGACATGGCACACTAATCTGTGAGATAAACAAGATGATACCCAAAAGTCCTTCAACACAATTAAAATACATACTTTTACTGGTCTGTCTGCCACATTTTTGGAAAATATCATCTTTCTGTGCTTTGAATCCAAAATAGAAGAAGAAAAATTAAATAATAAACTGCTACATAAACTGTTGTTCAATAATGTGTGCTGTAAATATTCAAATAAATAGTATCTGTAAACATATATAGGACTTTTTATTCACTCTTTAACTGGAATATGGGTATTTTTCTAGAAGATAAGAAGTCTGGTTTAAGAAATCTGTGATGTCTTTGTCTTTCTTTCTGTTGGTTTCTGACACACAAACACACACACCAAAGTGTTTTGAGTGAATAGCTGCACCACTCAGGCAAAAAGATGTCTATATATGGTGTGAGAAGGGCAGAGGAAAACAATGATGTAAACTTTGCTCTCTTGAGCCTTAGTTTTTCTTGGCAAACTGGCACTTCAGTTTTACCTTCACAGGTCACTGTCACTTCAACAGAGATGTAAGTCACAGTAAGTCTGTTCACTTTGTTTTCATAATTAGATAATGACCTACAGTACGGTGCAAATACAAATAAAATGTACAAGCACAGGAGTTCAGCTGATCAGAATAGTTGGTGAAAAAGAATCCAAAACACATTCAGATCTATAATTTATTATTTGATTGTACTGCCAACTTCAGCAGTGTGTTGCAGCAATAGCGTCTGTGTTGTTCAGTTCAGTCATCTTAAAATTATGTTCTCAATGTTCCTGCAGCACGTAATTTATGTTCAATGCCAGCACAGGATTTCATTTGTAGTCATCCATGTAGTGAGGCACATCATGGGTATGTAATTCATTATGGGGACTTCATTCATTCGTTTTTCAGTCATTTTTGTTGCCTAATCTTAACAATTCTTTAACCTTACTGTAGCTGTCATATGCAGATACTTTACACAGAATCATTTCATTGTGAGTTTAGCAAAATGGTCCAATATTAACATTTAATCTGGTGATGTTTTGCCATGTCATGTATTGAAATGCATATATCATTCACAAAGTAATCTGCTTTTTATTTCATAGGGGCTTGTCATTGGATAAGCTGCAAATTCTGTAACATATTAACATTTAGCTACTTTTTTAACTTGAGAAAAAAAAAAAACTTGAACACTGATTTTTAGAATTTGTATATGATTTACTTTTGAGAGGTTATGAAAGACTGCAGATTACTGAACTATTTGTACACAAAAGTGTGTTTGAATGTTGTGTGTGTGTGTGTGTGTGTGTGTGTGTGTGTGTGTGTGTGTGTGTGTGTAACAAGATAAAACAAAGATAGAGACACAAAGTCTGAGAGTCAGTATGCTTGGATGCTTTTGATAGGACAGTCTACGTGTGTTTTTTGTGTGCGCACGTGCGTGCGTGTTCCTGCATGTGTGTGTGTGTGTGTGTATTTTCCAGTAAAAAATGACTCACTGGCTCAGTCATTCTTAAGATTATCACATTTTACAAAGAGAGCAAAAACACCGTCTGCAAAAAAATGCTTTCAGTTGTTACGTGGCACACGTCTGATCTTGTCTTTGCAGCTGTGATATATTTTATGGCTGTAGAACCGTACACTTTCATTTTCTGATGTGAACAGAAAAGAAAAGAAAAGAAAAGAAAAGAAAAGAAAAGAAAAGAAAAGAAAAGAAAAGAAAAGAAAAGAAAGAAAAGAAAAATGAAAAAAAAAAAAAGCCTGAATAGATTTTTGGCAAATATATAGTCATTAATTTTCTTCCTGATTAACCAAGATGCCAATTATTTGTCACAATTATTTGAGAAAATCACACATTGCACAAGTGGATTTATCAACAATAAAAAACAATCGGAATACGTAATTCCCCAATCCGATAATAACATAGTTCATCATTTTAAAAAATGCTGACGTGAGGTTTTTGGTGCATTTATTTACTATCCACTTAGATTGTCCAGACCAAGTGTAATTAATCTATTTAGCAATATATTATATATTTACCCCAAGTTAGGTTGGTGATAGTATTTAAAGCTTAATTTGGTAACATACAGAGCTATGTTTAATTGTAGTATGTACAGTGATGCGTCTACAATTCAGTTTGACATTTTAAACCATTAGAATAGTCTATGTGTGTGTCTGTGTGTGTGTGTGTGTGTGTGTGTGTGTGTGTGTGTGTGTGTGTGTGTGTGTGTGTGTGTGTGTGTGTGTGTGTGTGTGTGTGTGTGTGTGTGTGTGTGTGTGAAATTACATAACATGATAAAGTGCCCATCTATCCATTTAATCCACTAAGCGTCTGGCTGTAGATTACGTTCTATATGTGATAAAGTGTCTTTCAGTCAGCTAGCCAGATGGGAGTCACTCTCTGATTTGAAAGGTGGCTCAGCAATAATGAGACACAGATGGTAGCGGTATGTCTATACACACTGTCACAACACAAACCACATGCGCAAACGCACACTGTTTGTCCTATCATCTGCTCAATAGGCTGCAACATCTAATAAGTATTTTGGGAAAAAAAGTACTGACAATGCAAAATATATACCTGTTGTCACGAGGCCATGAATACAACTTCATTGCATGCATATATCAAATCCAAATCAGTCAAAATACAACACTAAACACCTCAACAGTAACATTTTGAATGAACTGGAGAAAAGATGGTCATTGGATTGCACCTCTTGACATTATCTGTTAAAATATTTGCTTGTTTGCTTTTCAATAATTGTTTTTGGCCACTTGGGGGCAACAGAAACAATCTGTAAACACGACTTTTACGATGCTTTAAGTTGACATGGCAAACTATAATAAAACATTCTACTTTACTCCTAGATAGACATTTTTGTTGCTAACGTTGTCTGTCTGCCATTAAGTGTTGGGCTGGTAGAGCTTCTCTGCTGACCATGCCTTCCTGCTTCAGCCAAAAACAACAATGACTGAATGATTAGAGTCAAGAAGAACCAAAATCAAAACAATTAAGTTATGGACTGATGCAAAACCAAAACAATGAGCTGAAAGAGACAAAAAAAAGATGAGGAGAAACTGCAGCGTTGGGAAATAATACTTTGTGGGTAGTCATGTGATCCATTGTTAATATACAAAGTGATTGTAACCACTTTAATGACAATATCTTTATTCAGCCTAACAAAAACTGTGGAATAGCACATTATCATGTACATTACTTTTGGGTTATGAGTTAGACTGATTTTTATGCTGTTTCAAGAGGAAAATAATGCAGCCACAAATACCTTAAGCAGTGTAATAGGATGCAAATGTTAGTTGACTCTACTCTTCAACATAAGATTTGGAATTGAGCCTGAAGAATCCATTGGTCTTTACTTCCAGCACACGTCCTGGTTCATCTGACCACACACGCCCACATATACACATACAAACAGAGTGTGAGAGTCTGTCTGGAAACGGTAGAGACAGAGAGGAGGTCTGGGAATGCTAAAGGGGGGAGAGAAAGGGAGGAGAGGTGGAAAGTTGCAACTTCAGGGCAATATAGACCACATGCTATGGGAAGGAATGCATGCGTCTTTGTAGGAGAGCGAAAGAGCAAATGAAAAAGAAGAGAGGAGGAGAGAGGAGGAGGAGGTGGAGGAGGGAGGGATCTAAGCGAAGGTTGCAGCGTGGCTCTGTGTCTGAATGAAAGAAGCTCTCTCTCTCTCTCTCTCTGCTGCTGTCTGCATGTATGGCTTCTGTCCGCTGCAGCAAGTGAGCACATGTCCAGAGCAAACACTGCCAGACGCTCCAAGGGATTCCAAGCTGGAAGTAAACATTTTGGAGAAACTTCGGGCTAAACCTGCAACTTTCATTTTCAAATGCTTTTTTTCCCTTTCTTTGGGGTTCGTGCTGCTTTCTAAGAAGCTAGATTTCTTCTTAGAAATGTAGCTGCTTTTGAGAGGATTGCTCAGCATCCCCAGCAAAGAATGTGTTTTTTAAACATTGTCATGTGATGGACAATAAGGTCCATACTTGGAAGATTTTTGGAAACCTCTCCTTCAAGAACACATAGTGAACTTCAGGTGATACCCTGTAAACTGAGTGACAAGGACTAAATCTCTCCACATCAACAGGACTTTGAGACTTTGGTCTTCTGCCAAATTCCACACACCACTTGGACAGCTGCTCTGCACCATCAGAGGAATTCACTGAACCTGGATCAGTTTGAACTTACCATACCTTATTTACACATCACAACAGCGGCTTGTCAAATAAACGTGATGTGTGGGTTGTTAATTTAACCATAGCAATTCTGAGTGCACCCTAGGCTAACTTGCAGGCAGGTGTGATTTTGGCTCAGTGTGTTTGATACACACATTCACATACACACTCATATGATTGCCTGAAACAGCAGCGATCAAATGGGGACATTCAAATCTCATTGCACCTAACTTTGTGTCTCACACCTGAGCTGGACAGAAGCTTTTAGAGATGTAATGTGCTTTTATCTCTTCTCACACATGTGTGGTCTTTATTACCACCTGCATTGACATATCACACACTGAAATACTATAATACAAAGACTGGTGCCAAACTACAAAGACAAAATCTTTAACCAAAAACATGACCCTACAGACCTGCACTTTGGTCCCCCATGACACCTTGCAGCATGCCTACTTCCCTCACCTCCTCCTTCCTGTCCTGCTCTTGCTCCTCCAAGCCTGGCGGGGGAGCTGTCATCCCCAGTGTTTGGACTACAAGCCTCCATTTGGGCCCCGGCAGCCACTGGTCTTCTGCAAGGAGTACTCAAAGTTTGGATGCTGTGATTTAGAAAAAGATGGGGAGATATCAGTCAAGTTTTACACCATCATGGAGAACTTTGACCATTCAGGGTTTGTCACCTGTGGCAGGTTCATACGCAGCATCCTTTGCCAGGTAAGAGAAACACTGAATTACTGTACTAACTGTGGGAATACTGAAGGGATGCTATTTGTTATTAGTTGCATTTTATTAAAGGACTCTCCACACAAACTGTGAATTTGGCTGACTGCAGATGTTTGCTGACTCAGCTAGGAAACCTGGTTTTGGTGCACCATGGCATTTACAGTTTGTACATTTCTATCAATTTCTATGGATTCCATTGATTTATTCCATGTGTTTATTTTGTCAGGTAATATCAATGCTTTTTGTATTTCAGAAGTCACCAAATAGCCACTGTTTTTGTCTGATTCCACCTTAAACTGCTGTGATATGAGTAAAAACATATCCAGAACAAATTACAACAACCAGCAAAACATGTGGTTTAATGGAAGACATCTGCTAGACAGAAATTACTCATGCTTGCTTGGAAAGCTAAACTGCAGTCCTAACCAGTGCTTATGTGTATTTGATGAGCTGAGCATGTAATCGGGCTGTGTGAACCTAACAAGCCAAATGATGCATGTTAATGATGTCAACTCGGTTTGGAATAATTAACATGAACTAACAATATGACCAGAACAGAGGAAACCTTTTGGGCCAAAACTCTGAATTTTTGACATAGAGGAACATGTACACAATGCCAAAATGTCACAGAATATTACATTATTGACTTGAATATGTCAAACAAAGACTCGACTTGGCTCATGAAACATTTACAGTGAATACCATTGCCACATCCCTCCTAGATTCCCTTGAAGCCATTGTTCTGTGTCATGTCTCAGATGAAACAGGCATGAATTAGCTCAACTACAAGACAAAAGACTGCAGCACAATCTATGCATACATTTACTCCTTTTTTGGAAGCACCACAAAATATATCATATGTACAGTACATTTGTGAATGTAATACAGTAAATTCACAAATGCTGCAATTTCCTCAAAGTGGGATTGTGGTCTTAAATGTTGAGAATAAAAGATTTTGTATATTCAACTCAAAAATATTTAATTAAAAGTAAGTTCTCTAATCTTAGACAGATCCCAATGCTGGACTCCCTTTACTGGCAGAGTGAACGCTGAAGCCAGCCCTGCTATTTTGAACCCTTGAATGATTACGTAATTAAGTGCTGACTATGTGCAAAACTTGGCCTGGTCCATATACTTCAGATAAAATCTTAATTCTACACGACCCGAAATAACTTGTTCTTATGAAAAAGTTATACTTTAATCTTTAAGCCTGTTAAATATTCCATACACTGTTAGGAGAGTCGATAATCCTTTGACTCCTAAAATGTTGGTTTCTATAATTACAGTTCTACATTTGCTCTTTCTAAGCAGTGCAGGCTGTGTCACATATCGTATGACTTGAATGAATGAAAACAGTTGGTTTAGCTTGAGTAAGATAAAGCCTGAGCTCAGGACAACGTAAATATGTAAAAGTAAGAGAAGGTTACACACACACAAATACACACATACACACACACACACACACACACACACAAACACACACACACATACACTCAAACATACTTATGTGTACGAATAGGTTTTTTGAAAATCTTACATACAAACTTGCAAAATAATATTTTTCACTCATAGTTTTGATTATTTTCTTGAAATTTCATTTTTCAACTCCTTTTTAGAGCTACTAAAGAAGACTCACTTTGTGGTTGTCAACTCCCAAGTCGATGGTTTGAGTTAAAAGAGGTCCTGGAGGTGGTCAAGTTACCCCTCTGCCAGGGCACTTACCCTTGGTAAACCCACCATACTGAGGCCCTCTGTTCTAGCACTGCTGGAGATTCCTGCCACTGATATCAGAGAGACATGGAAGAGAGAGACACACTGACACATAGATAGAGAGAGTGTGTGTGCACTTGTGTGTGTGAGTGTGTGTCAGAGAGAGAGGGGAAAGATTGGCACCATCCCCGAGCTTAACTGACCAAACAAACAACCATTTCCTCCTCTGGCCGAGGGACAGGATATATCAAGTTCCTGCTGGAGAGGGAAACAGAGAGGTAAAGAGGAGGGAATAGGAAAAGATTCCATAAAAAATAGGTGCATCAAAGCAGTGAAAGAGATAAAGATATGATCTGAGGCAGAGATGAAAAATGTGTGGAAAGAATGAGCGAATCAGGGAGAGAAACCAATGTAAACGTCATAAAAAAAGACAGAGACAGACAGGGGGCAGGCTAAAGGGCCGTGAGTTGAAAAGCTTATTTTTGTAGCAGCATCTGCATAAAGTCTGAGAGTGTGTATTATGTCTAAAGTTGTTATCAGGTCTTAAAAGAGTATGTTCAATAACACATGAGTTTTTAAAAACATTTTGTGAACACTTAACAGAACTGAAATTGAATTGTTTCTTCTACTGCAATTTTAATAAGCACTTTTAAACACTGTGCCCGTGTGTCTGCATGCTTGACAGTTGCAAAAATTTGCCGATGTTCAAATTTCCCAGCAGCACATGGATGCACCACATTACAGCAAATCTCACACACAGATTATACGACAACCTTCGCTTCTTTCCTCCTTTCATTCTCTGACCACAATCACAACCTTGCATCAACATAAATGACTCCAGCTATGATAAACAGGCCTAACTGTAGCACTCCTCCCTCCCTCTCCATTTTTCCTCTGTATCTCACTCTTTCACATTCTCTGTCTCCCTCTCTCTCTCTTGGGGTCCAGTCCAGGTCCAGTTTCACACGTTTATCAGACATCTGTTTGCCATGACTCGCTCCTCTCTCAGCTACAATAAAACATTACCATGTCGACCAGTCAAGGCAGCATCAGGATGACAGATGACAGCAAGAGGGACTGAAAATAAAATAGGTTTTATTACCTAGTTAAGTTTGAATCTCTGTCTATTCTGAACTGTGCACTGTAAACACCAAATTATAGCAGTTTGAAGTGGTTGCCTTGTTAGGGAGCAGATGTTAGCTGTTAGATGCCTTTATCCTACAGCAGCCAAAATAAGACTGTCTCAGCACAATGGGTCATTTTCCAGTTTCAGTGAGTCAAACAGGAGAGCTGAAGGCAGCTGAAAGACCGACGTGTCATCCAATGACTCAAGTAAAGCGCTCTATATTTTACACTTTTATTGTACCTTTCCCCAGTAATCAAATCTTACCATGCACAATTGTGACTTTTGCTTGAAATACAGCATCCTATAGTATAAACGATAAATCAAAGTGCAGGAAAAGCTGTAATTCAAGTCAATTAAGCTTCCATTTGCTCCAGAAACTTCATCAACAGTTCCAGCAGCTCAGACTGAACACAGCTTTTGTTCTGTGCTGTAGAGCAAAACGGCCATTTCCCAGAAAGACTCTGATCTCTGCCCAGCAATGTACTTTCATGTCTTTAAACAAAGATTCTCTGTTACGCTAAACTTTTTCTGGTCCGTCATGATTTATTTATGATTTTGAGTTTTGGTTAATTTGGCGTCCTCTGAGATGAAATGGAAACTGAAGTTAAATGAAGAGAAGTTAACTGAAGACATTCATAATCAATCAATTTGATTAATTTCATGGTTTTCCAAGTAAAAGAAAGACATTTAAAGAATCAAAGTAACACTGTGCCATGTTTACAGACTGGGCCTCATGCAAGAACATTTTTGGTATTCTATCCTAAAACAATATTTCCTTTTTTTATTCTGTGAGGTTTGTTCATACAAGTGTTCCAAGTCAGATTCAACGAACTCTCAAAACTGTTTGAATTATTTTGTCCTGATAAACGTCACCTGTTCATGAGTAGTTGCAAGTTTGGGAGATTTGATCATTTGCACAATTACACCCCTAAAATTCCTATATATGTTATATCTATGCAAGGATATTATTCTTTCTTCCCCAAAAAATGTTAAGGCACATTCAGTTAATGCACGGAAACAAGTTGCTAGAATAGGTAAGTGGGACATAAAAATGGCATTTAGACACACCCATCATCAGAAACAATTATTTCCTTATTGGTGGCAAACCGGGAATACATCAACAGTGGCAGAAACAAAAGCTTCATGTTGATCTATAAGAGTATGATTTCAACGTAAACTGGCAGAGTATGGAACAACATGACTGTCTCTTCAGTCAGTTTGTACTTACATCACATTTGAATTGCCCAAAAGTCTACTTGTTTTGGACAAAGGTCATCTCCATCTTGACAGCTTGCATAATGTAACTTGTTTGCTTTAACATGTACAGCACACACACACACACACACACACACACACACACACACACACACACACACACACACACACACACACACACACACACACACACACACACTTGTGCAAACGTAACTTTCTTTTTTCTTTTGAGTTTCTGTACTGTATCAATAATTAACATTATGTCATAGTTAATGGAGCTTTTTTGAACACGACATGCACAAAGAAATTAAGGTGGAAATTATTTATATGCAGCTGATCCAGGCACAAGCACACACACATGCACGGTTACACCCACACATTTTGCCAATGTAGGTGTGAAACTAAAGTTGATGCCCAGTGTTTGTTTATTTGTGTTTGCAGGTTAACACATTTTATATTGCTCAGTGTTGACTCTGCATGATACAATCAGCCACACTGAGTCACTTTTTCACAAATAACAAATGAAATACATGTTGTGTTCACAATTTCCATTTGTAAAACTACTGAGCTTAAGTGTGAGACAGTGACTGTGACACTACAACAGAAAGCTTCCTATTATTTATATGCTTTTATCTGTCCTGTCCTGTCCTGGGGCAACTAGGGACAACAGAAACATTTGGTTTTCAAGAACTGCAACTGCTATGTCGACCAAGTTATTTTGATATGTACTGAATAAGTTTAACTTTTCCACCCCAATTATTATTTTTTAAAATAGTATGCTAATTTCAACAAATTATCCTCCAAAAATAAAAGCTAATATGTTAAATTTAGTCTAAAAGCTGCAATATGATAAAATCTGGCATTTACCATCACTTGTTATTTCTTATCAGTACTGTAAGCACATGCTAAACATGACTGACACAGCACCTAATCACAAGCCTCCAATCAGCTAACTCTCTAGTCATCAAAAATAAGTGATAGTGCAGTTTGTGCTTTGGGCTCTGTTTCCCCGGTGATGATTGGTTAGGCTGATCTGGCACTGAGTGAAAAAGCACCAGTCGACCACATGATGGTTTTGGATGGCGTTCTTCCCTCTGCCTGCTGCTCACCATCCTGGGTGTGGACGGTGTGGTTGTGACTTAATAACTGACTGGACCTTCCTATGATCCATTTATACCAGGCTGCACTCTGGCACACACAGGCTGTATATAACCCGGGCCTGACCAGTCATAGTGAGGTTGTCAGGATCTGCGGTGGAATAAACACACACACATCCTCTATTTGTGTAATCCATACATTTCCTTAAAGGTGCAGCGTGTAGAATTTAGTGGCATCTACTGACATGGCGTGAAATATAATATTCATGAGTATGTTTTAATCAGTGTAAGATCACCTTAAAATAAGAATCGTGGTGTTTCGTTAGCTTAAAATAAGCGCTTTATATCTACATAGGGAGTGGGTCCTCTTCCACAAAGACTGCCATGTTTCTACAGTAGCCCAGAACAAACAAACCAAAAAAGGGCTCAAGAGAGGGCTTTTTTTCCCACATTTTTTGTGAGTTTTGCAGACACCAGAGGTTCTAGCAGGGCATCTGTTCATTTCCAGTTTCCCATGTAAACCAGCGTTGCTATCTTTTAACCATGACCACGATCGTTCCCAAAGTAGTCATTTTAAGTTGAACCATGATCTTTCCCTAAACCTCACCAAGTTGTTTTTGTTCCTAACCAAACAACACTGTAAATGAAGTGTTATTAAATCATAAAAGCATTTTATTTTTGAAATGACTTTTGATGGCACAGAGAAATTATATTGCCCTGCCAATCAGACAGTGCTTTATATCTTCAAACTTCATATGCTTGCATGTTACAGTTATGTCTGTTATACATGAACACTTTAGTTGCTGAGTCAGTGTTTCTCTTCCTGTATAGGAGTGTTCTCCATATGCTGCCCACCTGTACGATGCAGAAGATGCAAACACACCCATGCGGATGCTGCCCGGTCTGTGCGGTGATTACTGCGTTGACTACTGGCTGCAGTGCCGATACACTCTCAGCCTCCTCCTGGAGGACCTGGGGAGCCCACAGCAGTTTGCAAACCTGACTGCCACAATAGAGGACGATCAAAGAAAATTCTGTAACTATCTGGAGCTGAAGGACAAACAGTACTGCTATCCTAATGTACTGTCAAATACAGGTAAGATGTGTTGTTGTATAAGTTCAGCAACACGACAATTAACATTCATTCATGTCTGATCTGTGCCTACAAAACGAGGCATAGTGAGGTGAGCCAGGATATAAAACTGACAAAAGTTCTTCCACTTGCAAGAATGTTGTTTATTTAACAATAATGTAATCATATCACTTAGAAAACAAGACAAAAACTAGACAAACTAAATACAGATTAGCAAGAACCTGAACTTTTACTGACAAGAAAGTCTAATTAGGATTTATGCATTTTTCTTCTTCATCCACAGACCTAAATGCTAACCTGGGCTTGGTTCGTGAGGATCCTAAAGGCTGTCTGGAGTTATGCTTACAGGAGGTTGCCAACGGGCTCCGTAACCCTGTGGCGATGATCCACGCAGATGACGGAAGTCACCGTTTCTTTGTTGCAGAGCAACTGGGCTACGTTTGGGTGTATTTGGCCAATGGCTCCAGGATTGACCGTCCTTTCCTCAACCTCACACAGGCTGTCCTCACATCACCGTGGGCTGGAGATGAAAGGGGTTTCCTCTGCATAGCCCTGCACCCAAGGTTCATACATACATTGTAGTACCAATTATCCATTTAGTATGATTATTTTCCTTAGTTCTCAGTGGTAAAGATCATTGTGTCTATGTGTGATGTATGACTGGGACATTTACATGTTGCTCCTCTTTTCTACGTAGGTTTACCACAGTCAGAAAAGCCTATGTGTACTACTCTGTGTCTGTCAAGAAGGAGGAGAGGATACGCATCAGCGAGTTCACATTGTCAGTATATGATGATAACCAGCTAGACCACTCCTCTGAAAGGTGAGGGGAAAGGGTCAGAGGAAAAAACACAAAAGCCAGGATCTGACAATACTCATACCTTTGTTTTCAAAATTGTGGTATTTTTACTTGGATTTTACATCAGTTAAAGTTCTGAATACGTGTTCTTTCTCTGTTCAAGCACGTTTGCATGTTCTGTATCTTGTGTGTTTAACATGTGTCTGATTCATCCTCCTCTTCTATCTGTTTTGCTGTAGAACCATCCTAGAGGTGGTGGAGCCGGCGTCCAATCATAATGGAGGTCAGCTTCTGTTTGGCCATGACGGGTATCTGTACATCTTTATTGGCGATGGGGGCCGAGCTGGGGACCCCTTTGGGAAGTTTGGCAACTCACAGAACAAGTGAGTATAATTGAACAATTATGAAAATGATGTTTACCTCAGTGTTTCTTAAAACATAATATCATAGACCATAAAAGATTTCCTTTATAATTGTTTATAAATGATACCTCTTTCAACATCTCAGCCTTATATATAATTAAATATGATATACCTAAAGGAGATAAACACATCCTTTCCATTGGTCTATTGAAGAAAAAGGTTGGCAGCATTGAAACCTTTAACAACCTACTTGATGTTGAGATTTTGGCTACATAAACGTATATTAACAAAACGCTAAAGTCTAATTAAAATGGGCAAAAAACAAAAAGTTCTGCAAAGAATGAATTTCTGTTCCAGTAAAGTCTTGTCTAATGAAAAGGATCAAAATTATAGGGAGAGGAGAAACTTCAGAATTGTGTTGAGTCATGATGAAGCATGATAGTGTTTTAAATAATTATCTTCCACTCATGAAGATTCATATAAACTCAGGATATCCCCGGGCTGAAAACCTCACCAAATTACAACCTCGCACGGTACAAACTAGTCATTTGTGTGCACAAATTATTATAAACATTTATCCTTGGTACCTTTCAGGCTCTGTCCAAGAAGCAGTTTTTGCTGTTTTGTTTTCAATACATTTTTTAAAAAAATGTCCTAAAACATACATAATAAAGTTTATTATTAAGATCTTGACTAGGTCTACTTTAAAAAGAAGATTGGCGTGCCATCATGTAATTGTTCCCGTAGCAGTATCTACTGAGAGAGAGAGGGTTTCCCTTTGTAGACACATTTTTTAAAATAATTCAAGGCAGGTGAATTCAGTTAATCGTTCACTTCTGTAAATAAAAACTTGGACTGTTCCCACCCTTATGATTTTAGAATGAAAAATAATGTCTTGACTACATTAGGAATAGGTGTCAGGCAACAGTCAAGGAGAGGCCTGGTGTGTTTATGCCAAGGGCAGTGCAGCTTGTCAAAGGAGCTTTTATTAAAGTGACTGCAGGGAATTATCTGACCTTTCCTGTGTTGGTAAACTTTATTACTCACTGCTCAAACCATGAGTGTTACGTTATAATTGACACTATAATTGAGCAGAGTGGTTTCTTAAGGCTCTGTGTGTATATTTTTGTGTGTACTTACTTAAAAGCACAATGTACATTAACACAGTGAATGGATGCTCTTATGCGTTTCCATTTATACTGAAGGTTTCCACTTCATTACACACAACAAACATTCAGCTATAAACTGTCATTTTTCATTCTGATCAACCCTCAGTATCTTAAAGGTTAATTACAGCTAAAGGAGAAAAAGGTATGAAGTGTAAATATGATGCATCACATCGCACGATACTCCAACAACATCGTACAGAAAGGTTACATCATGAACTGTTGGGATGACGAATACTTGAACATGTGACTATGATATCACTTTGAAAATATTTCATTCATATTGCAACCTCATGGCAAAATAAATGGTTATGTTCTTATCTATTAGGTTTTTAAAGTCCTGTCAGCAACAAGTTTTAATTAAATATTTTACAAAAGCGTGGTTTACCTGAGATGGTACCCTGACACCTTGTCTCCAGACAGCCATAGTTTAGCTGTTAAGCTTTTCCTAAAGGGGTTTTGTTGACATGCAGTATTAGCCGTTCTGGGACTGAGGAAGGATACACCCTGCCAAGTCTAATATTTACATTACACATTGCGGGCCGCCACACACTGGTATGTGGACGAGAGAGAGAGAGAGTGAAAGTGAGAGTGGAGGGTGGGATTGGAAAGAGAGGGAAAAACAAGGGGGAATAAGGAACAGTTTAAACCACAGAGGTCAGACTGAGACCAGCTGTTCTTTCAAAGGTGTCTTGAAAAGAAAAGAAGAAAGAAAAAAGCACCAAAAAAGAAGAACATAACACCAGAATGGATTGTAACTTAAGTCAGGATGTTGGATGGGGATGAAGAGATGGGAATGATGGAGCAGACATTTTTAAAAAACAAGATTTGAGTGCTGACGGTGGGAGGAAAAATAAAAGGAAATGAAAAAGCAAGGAAGGTGTATTGCAGAGGAAGACTCTGCTTTGTGCATGTAGAAGAAGTGAAGAGTTAAACACAAGTTGAAAAAAGGACGTGCAGATTTCAAAGCCATTATATTCCTGCTTTTAAACAATATCGCTTACTTTTCTTGAAGCCTTGTTGTATATTTTCTGTAGCCACTCTTTCACACTTTTTCTATTTTCTAAAGATCAACACTTCTTGGCAAGGCGCTGCGAATTGATGTTGACAACAATGACGATGGCGCTCCGTACAGCATTCCCTCAGATAACCCATTTCTGAGAGAGAAGGAGTCCCGACCTGGTAAGTCCCTTAAGGTGTTCCTATTTTCACATCTGCTGTATAATTATTACAGTTTACCCATTACTTCTTTCCTTGCCTCTGTGATTGTTTCCTTGCAGAGATCTATGCTTATGGAGTGCGTAACATGTGGCGTTGCTCTATCGATCGCGGTGATTCGGCTACAGGCCAAGGCAGAGGCAGGATGTTTTGTGGTGATGTCGGCCAGAACAAATATGAGGAGGTGGACCTCATTGTTAAAGGTATATTGACTTTATATTTTAAAGAAAAACTTACCTTACCTTTTAGCACAAATGCCTCTATCAAGACAGTGTTCAAGATTTTTTTCCACATCTCCCAAAAGAAATAGTTCATTCTTAAACAAAATAACTGTCATTATCTACTCATTCCTTAGCCATATACCACTGTTCTCTCAAAATAACACAGATACTGAGACATCAGGGTTAAATTTTGGTTTTCTTTCTAACAATTAAAGTGAATGGGGTTTAGTTATGTACAGTTTCAGAAAGGGCAAACATCAAAATAAACATCAAATTATTGCTTGTGGAGCTTAATCCATCCTTCTTTCTCCTTTCAGTCCAAAAGGCCAACATTATGATCAACTCTTTTTTTATAAGTAATTGCACAATACTGAAGCTTTGTCCTAAATAAAAAAGTACCACTAACTTTGTCAACACGTGTTTAAAGGAGGCAACTATGGATGGAGAGCAAAAGAGGGCTTCAGCTGCTACGATCGCAAACTCTGTCAGAACTCATCTCTAGGTGAGTCGACTCTCTCGGTTGATACCAGTCACAGAGTTTTATTATGTTTGTCATTTATTAACTTATATGGTGATCCATCTACACCTAGATGTGATGCATGCTTTATTTCTTAACCTGTTTGCAGTAGGATTCTGTAGACAAGTATAAATGTATGTAATGTGTTGTTCTGTTTTTGTGCCTTTGTAGATGATATATTGCCTATCTTCGCCTACCCTCACAAGCTGGGTAAGTCAGTGACGGGAGGATACATCTATAGAGGCTGCCAGATGCCAAACCTCAACGGGATCTACATCTTTGGAGATTTCATGAGTGGGTGTGTGTTTCTGCTTTATTCTAAAATCAAATATTGGAGGAATTTCAAAAAAACAAAAGCACTTTCAGTATCATTAAATACAATGAGCACAACTTACTGTATGTTGAGCATATTTTACATTCACACTGAAAGTACACGTGGATGTGTTTGTAGGTATTATGTGTGACTATTTGTGCTTTTTATTCAGGCGTCTGATGTCTTTGAAGGAGAATCACACCACAGGTGAATGGCACTACAATGAGGTCTGTATGGGACGAGACCAGACCTGCAGATTCCCCAAACTCATCAACAGTTACTATAAATACATCATTTCTTTTGCTGAGGATGAGTCAGGTAATGAGTGTGTGTGTGTGTGTGTGTGTGTGTGTGTGTGTGTGTGTGTGTGTGTGTGTTCATTGCCACATGTTTTTTAGGGGGGAACCTGCACAGCTGTTGCTTTAATTTAGAATGCAAATCATTGTAGTGTTGGAAAACTAATTTAAAGTTAAATGATGATTATGTGAAGTTTAGTGATGCTTGACTCTGGGAAAATAGCACTTTCATTATTTCACCAACCATCATCACCATATCATGAAATAGTAAAGTTGATGGTCCTTCGGTGAGCCTGTGTGGATGCTGACAAAACAATAAAAGTCATCTACATAGGGCCACAGTGACAGTGATGATTAAATAACTGATACTGTTATGTTAAATTAGTCGTGTTGGTAAATATATTCCATTCATTTATGTGAACATGTCAGATTTGCTTAACTACCTCCTTTTTTGGGGAGTTAGGACTTCCCACTGGAGGGTTAAGTTTAACTTTTAACCTGGTTTGAATTAAAGTGAATATGACGTTGATTTACAAGTGAGAGTATTGCACACATGCTTCTGGTGTTGGATAATCTCTTCCCTTCCTCGGAAAGTTCACTGGAGGAGATTAAAGTTAAGAAGTTCAGGCAAAGTCCACAATCTTTCTCACCCCATTTACATTCATTAACTTTTTTTTTTTCTTTTCTTCCCATTTATTTTTATCCGTCCTCTATTTCCATGCTGTTTCTCCCACCCATTCCCACTGTAAATATATCCCTCCCTCTGTTTTCTTTCCTTTATTCCTTCTCCCCCGCTGTCTTTCATGACACATTTATTCTCTGTGTCTTGTCAATGACTCTTTGTTTTTTTATCTCTCTGTCTGCCTCACTCTCTCCTGCCCTACTTCTCCTACAGGCGAACTGTATTTCTTAGCCACGGGTGCCCCAAGTGCAACAGCCAGAGCAGGAGTGGTCTATAAGATAGTGGACCCCTCCAGGTAATCATTGTAAAAAAAAACCTTTCATCACACCTGCCGAGATGCATGCTGTAGAAGTTTAGTTAGCACAAGCGTGCTTTGATGGACGCGGGTGATGGGAACATTGGCTATTGTTAGTGATGTCGCTCAACTTGACTAAACTAAATGTTTACATGTGTATTACTCAAGTAGAAGTAGAGTTAATTGTGTTAAAATCTCACCTGCTGGCCATCTCATCACGTCCAGTCATGATAATTATACTTAAACCTTCTCCAGGATTTCTTTATGCAGGACAACATGTTCAAACCAAAACTACATGGAGTACCCTGATTATATTATAATAGCACAGCACCGAGTCTACTCTTTCAAATCACTGCAGACATAACTATGTATTACTTTTTTTTATTACTTACTCAAATACAGGGTTAAATCAAAGTCAGAGCCCGGCTGATGTGGGATTTTTGAGGCCAAAAGCCAAAAAAGGCCAAACTTTATTTCCAGGGGGGATGAATAAGGACTTTTATAGTGGTTCTTAAATATTTTTCTCATGTGGTTCTGTAGTAGCTTTTATGATGTATTGTTTTATGGATTATATTGCTCATCCTACTCTTTCTTTTTTCAGTTTAAGAGTTTTTAAAAGTATGCCACATAAAATAGAATTTTCTATAAACTCAAGTAGCACCCTTTAGTTGCACTTCTCCAGTTAATGTACTAAATGTAATGTTACCCATGTCCTTTATTGGACGCTTCCCCTTTCCTCTCTGTCATGACTGGTTGTCTTTTATTTATTTAACCTTTTTGATTATTTTCTGCTTCATGCCGACCCTATTTAAAAGTAGTTTGTAAGGTTTCATGATAACTCAATAAAGGCCACAAACTAAATTACACTGGTCTAACAATAAAGTGTAGGTTGGGTTTTGAACTCCATATGCTAAAATTCAGAAGTACATGAAACGTTTCAGAACTGAGAAAACAAGTAATAGGTTATATGTGTGTGATACATGTTTCTCTCCTGACCACACAGGCGAGCGCCACCAGGAAAATGTAACATCAAGCCTTCGCCAGTCAAGATTAAAGGGAAGCTGATTCACTTCCACCCCAAAGAGGGTAAGAGAAACCCTTAAAATGATGTTTCTTCCTCTTACTCCACTTCTTAGTTAGCATACGTTCCACTTTCCATCATTCTGTGTTTCTACTTTTTTCAGTGTGTTTTCCCAGTTCAGATTTTTATTTCATTCCTTTTTTTTGTAAAACTATTTATTAATATTATCAACAAGCCAAAAGATATTTTTTTTATGAAATGCCTGTACAGCAACAGGCCCTCTATCAAAGCTTCATCAAGACTTTAGTTGATGAATGTTAACAAAAATATGATTATTTCATCTCTCTGTGTTGAAGTGATTAATGCACTCCATTTTTACCCTATCAGTATTTTTAGAGCTTTTAAATGTTGATACCCACTCTCCTGTTGATGTGCACTGCATCCTATACTTATTCATTTCCAATATGTAGCTAAATATTATGTGTGTGTGTGTGTATATATCAATGTAGTTTTATCACTATACAATTGGAATCTTTTAATATTGAGATTGCATGTCATGAAAACCCTATTACTTCCTTTCATTTTATGCAGAGTTTGTAATCAACAAGAGGCCAACTACCACGCCTGTCCCCACGACAGCCACCAGAAAAACAACAACAACAACAACCAGAAAAATGACACCACCCCCACCAACAAGGAAAACAACAAGAAGAACAATGCTACCGCCAACAACGGCAACAACAACAACAACAACAAGAACAACAAGACAAACATTACAGACAACAAGAAAAACAGCACGAAAGACACCATCACCAACAATAAAAGCCACAACAATAAAAACAACAGCAAGAACAACAACAATAAAACCATCAACTTCACCAACAACTGTCCAGACGACCATGGCGACAACTCCCGCCACAACCACAGCCACTGGTAGGCGTACTGGTGGACCTGATTACCGAACCAGGTCCACTATTAACCCAACCACTATGTCCACTGTTAGGACTAACATTAAACCCAGCAGTAGACCAGCGCGCACCTCCACACGAGGACAGGGCAACAGTGTCAGACCAGGTCCCCTCTTCTTCTGCGCTCTACATTTGCTCTATATTTTAATATGGTAATAGCTTAATTAACATGTTTTAAACTCTTTAGGCTTATTTTCAAATGTAATATTCTTTACAATTTACTTTCCTGTGATGATTACTATAAATTACCTCTATTATTACAATCACTTTGAACAGAAATGAGTTAGTTGCAGAGTGCATTATTACTTAAACTATAAGTAATCATATCAAATAAAGCATATAAAATATTTATTAATTAAGTAGTTTGGCAGCTAAGTTTAAGTTACTTTAAATACTGTGTGGACTAGGAGATTTTCCTCCATTTAATTTCCCACTTTTTGGTTTGTATATCAGTTTGATGTAATGCAGGGTTAAAACTGGCTACTATAGCATTGCGTATTTAAAGCTCCATAAAAGCTTTTTGTAAAAAGACAATAACCTGAATAGTGGAAATAGAAAAACTCTTTTAATCTCAGATATTTTAAGCATGCTCTTTTTTCACGAAATGAACGAATGAAAACAGAAAAGGTAGCATACTTAGATGCTAATGCTAGTTGGCAAGTTTATTTTAGAGATTAATTTTTGTGGCAGTGTAAATAATGAAAAGCTTTTTTAAAACTGTTTTTTTTTCAATCATATAAAATGTCTGAAATCATCAATCATTTTCAAATAGCCTATCAAAATTTGATGCACTCATTTTAAATAGGCTGTTATATTTACCACTTACTCCATATCAACATGCATCCAAGCAAGTACTTCTTTGTATTGTATGCTTCTCATCAGTCTTTGCACTATATTACAACATCTCTGCACCAGAAAAGAAACCGAAAAAACACACACAAAAAAACAAGCACTGCAACACAGATTAAACAAGCTTCATAATTGTTGAGAGAACTGCAGTCAAGTTGTTAGAAGTTTTGTATAAATAACATTTGTATTCAGTGTTTGCTGATTATTTTATGATTATTCATTGATAGCAACGGTCAGTTTTGTCTGTATGGGTGTAAACGGTAGAGGAAAGCCATTTGCTAACTTGTGTCAATCTCAGGTAGAGGAGGAATTAGTTAACGTGGCAATCATTTCCAGACTTTGAATCCTGATCATGTGCTATTCTTTGGCTGGTACAAGAGTCTAAAGCATGCAGGATGAATGGTGCTTATTTATGTGTCGGGTATTTGCACTAATTTAATTTAAATCGGGTTTATTTGGCATTATTTATTTTGAATAAATGATTCTGCATCCGCCTCAGTTTGGACATTGGTCTTTGTGTGTCTGTGTTGATATTTGATTTACTTGTCATCAAGGAAAACGCTGCATGAGTGGCTTTACTGGCTTTTTAAACAATCATAAAATGAAACATACACAGTGCTAACAATGATCAGACTTTTTTTAAACTACATATATTTATATAAAGAGGGTGATTCTGTCTCTCCCTTAGGTTATCGCTCAACCATCATGACTGCAGCCTCCTCTAGGATTGCTCAAACCCCCGTCCTCACCACACCTTCACCAAGGAGACATTGGAGACCCCTTCAGTACCTCCCTAGTACCACCACCCAACCTTTAACCTCAGCACAGCCTCCTACATCTCCATCCGTACCATTGGAAAGACCCTCTGCATGTGTTCCTGAACGTCCTGGGCCACTGACCACACCAAGGATGCCATATTGGAGTCAGAGGCCCACAGGATCACCCTATAGGTCCCAGAGACCCACAATAAACACCACGTTGCCTAAAAAACAAGGAGAGTTGTGGCTTGGTGAGAAGCTGGACAACAATGAGGAGGGGAACCAAGTGTATAAAAGGCCCGGAGGAAGAGGCAGTGGTCATGGTTACAAGAGAGTAAGAGGGAGAAGGTATCGCGTTGGCTCAGTGCGACTGGTAAGCGCTGATGGTTTACCAGATCGTGGTAGAGTTGAGATCTTTATACGTGGGGAGTGGGGGACAGTATGCGACGACCTTTTCACCAGCAAGGCGGGTACGGTGGTGTGTCGACAGCTCGGGTTCACGACGTCCGTGGCGGTGATGAAGAGGGCTGCGCTGGGGGAGGCAGGCAGCAACGTCAGGATCTTTTTGGATGACGTTGAGTGCGAGGGCGGGGAGAGGTCGCTGCTGTGGTGCAAGAGATCCAGGGTGGGGAAGCACAACTGCTCACATGGGGAAGATGTAGGGGTGATCTGTGGTTAGTGCAGAGGGGTGAAGTGAGTGGAAAAAGGAGAAGGTTATGAATTTGCTCCGAGGTTGTGAATTGTGTTTTTTTGCATGTTTTCCTGTTTTACATTCTGATACGCAATTTTCCAACCCCCATCCACTTCAAAAACACTATATTGTCCTTAAAACACTTTCTGTGTATTTTCACACAGAGGGGAGGAGTGCAGTTAAAAAAAGTGGATACTTCGGGTCCTGTGTTGACTTAGTCTGATCCTATTTGAAGATAATTTCTTCCAAACTCACTCACCTTCCAGCTGGAGTGAAAACTGCTCCACAAAAAGACAGGCAGCATTACTTCCATCTACTCCTATCAGTCAATAGATGGGAGTGGATAGCATGTTCCCTTGTATACAGTAAATGTGTAAACTTATTGTGCAGTATCAAAGTAGTCACTATGTCACCAAGGATTTAAAACACCACTTATTTCAGGTAGACACACAAATCAATTATGTTGTGCCACTTTTTGGTTAGATGGGTACTGATTGTAAAATAGCAACAGCTGAATACTGCAGTTGATAATGTGGCCAAAGAGTTTGACGTTTGTGGGTTTCCCTGTTCACCATTTTTTGGAAAATCAAGCATTAACACAGTTTCTTTCACACTTAATGTTAATTTACTCAAGATGGACTAAGAGAGTTTTAGAGAAATCTTAATCGCATTCTGTTTATTCTGTTTACATTTTCACTAGAGAAAAAAAAGCCACCATGTCCAGTCAAATGTTCTGAGAACATATTTGTATTTTTGTATTGTATAATTTCAGCAGGTCTATTTTTTAAAGCAGTTTTTTTTTTAATGAATTTCATTCTTCTTGAATGTAGTAATAAACTGAAGAGTATTGATAAGGAAATGCTGGACATTCTGTACTTTGAATGTAAGGAAATATTTCCAGTTTTATATGAAAAAGAATATTGTGGATACAGAGTCCTTGTGATTGTGATTTGAATAAAGTTTGCTGCAAAATGATTTCCGTACTCTGTATTATTCTCTTCTGTGAAACTCAAACAGTTTTTCACATTGTGTCACTCCGTGAGTTGAATAGTGTCCTTATTCCTGCAGATTTCCAAAGACATCCTCTGTGCTTAGAACACATCCTCAGACAGCCTGTGGTGCTGTACTTTAAAGTGTCCTATTTATTTTCATCTTGTAACTGTGATCAAACAGAAAAGAGAACAACGAAACAGCGACGCTACTCCTCAACATGGTCAGCTTGATCTTCAGTCACCACATGTTAGCACGCTGTTCTAAACACACATTTTGTAGCCAGACAGAAGAATAAAGAAAGTACTCGGCCAAATGTGCAACACACTGTTTTAGAGAAGATACCTTACAGGCATTTAAAATATTCAGCAACATATTGCTATCTCAACAGAATTAGTTTTGGGGCTGAGGATATCCTGCTGTCCACCCATCTTATGTATAATACTATTACATTAGACAGAAGGAGAACAGACTTGAACAGATTTTAATGCTGTCGGGTTGGAAGCTCAGTTCAGTGAGGTGGAAAGCAGCACACAACAGCATTTTTGTAATCGTTTCTAAATTGTGATAAATAAAAAAAAGTTCATATATACAGTACAGTATGTGTACTACTCTTAAAAAAAGAAAATTAAGCCTGGATGAAAGAAAAAAAAAGATGATATGACAATAAAACTTCATCTTAGGTTGCACTGACCTCTGTGGGTAGTTTCAAGTTAACTGAACGTGAAAAAAAAACAAAAAACATTATGTCCCCAAATAATAAAAGTCCCGTGGGTTTGGATTCATATCTACAGTATATGGAGACTGAATGTACCACATTTACTACATTGCTATAACTGGAAGAAAACTAACCAAAGGGCCCCTTAATCACTATGCTTTAAAACATCAGAAACATCCTTTGATTTACACAAACACGTTTTCCAGATGTAATACAGAAAGAAAAGGAAAAACGGGAGGCAATGTGTGCATGCATCAGACAAATCTTCTGACAAATATGTGTCTGTTTTGTTCTATGTAATACTTTACAGCACATTACACTTCATTAAACTTACAAAGGTGCAACACAATGTTCAATCAGAGAGATAAGCATGAGGGAAGGAATGAAAAGAAGCCTCATGCACGTGTGTGTGCAAATATCACGTGTGTGTCTGTCGGTGTAATGTCTTTCTTACACGTTTGTGTGCATGCATGTGTCTACAGAATGTGAGACTGTGAAATCTAACCTGCAGCATCTTTGACCTGAACTGACTAAAGCAATTGGTATTTCAATATGAGTGTTTGTTTTTAGTTTTTTTTAGCTGAAATGGCTTAGATTGATACAGATGCATCACAAGGGAGTAAATGAATCAAAACAGCTCCAAATGTGTCCAATGAATATGCATAATATGATCTAGGGGAGAATCATAGGTTTTTTCAAAGATAAACCCAAAATAAACTCAAATGATCCTCAGAAACCCGGAGAAAGGCTCCTTGTGCTTCATGTTTGCTTCCAGACCAGAGGGAGGCAGTCATGTATCATGTTTTAGAGAACGGTGCATAATACAATCAATCTTCCTTTCACATCTGTGTCACCAGTTTGCACAATCGATCCACATATTTTCATTCATAATGAATAATTAGTAAATTTTTGGCTTCCATCATTTTTGCATACCACTATATTTGTCTGCCCTCTTCATTTTGCCACAAAACCTCAAGCTAATCCAGCTAAATCTAAAGCTATTCTGGCCTGTGAGAGTTTGTGAAAACACCAGCCTTTTGTTGTGAGCACAATGCAATGCTTGACTGATAGTTTTAGTCATTTATGTTCATGTGAATGTCTCCAATAAAAACTCTCGAAAAAGTAAAAGACAAAGTGAAACTGATCTTAAATTTTTTACTTGTTGTATTTATACAAATACTAGAAATCACAAAACCACCACTATAGTTACAGTTTTCACAAAAAACATTTTATTTACTTCCTTTTCTTGATTTGAGTCAGAGAGCTTGGGCTATTTTCCTTGATTTGATTTTCAAAATGTGCTTATGGCTGGCCACCGCTGTTCATGATGTGTTATACAAAAGCCATTTAACCAAGCAAGATGACTAAAAACACAGCTATAGCCTGAGGAAGGAGTTTAAGATTGTACACATACATGCACATTCACACCTGAGCAACTACTAGAGGATTGTGTCTTCCTCCAAGGCACATTAGATTATCTATATATGTTCTGTTTTTGCTGTGCAACACCACTCGTTTCATAGAGGACTTTATGGCAAGAAATAAGGTTCCTTGGTCTTAGTTTAAGATATTTTGGTCATCACCGTGCTTCCCAGTTCCCAGGGGTATAACTCCAAGGCCATAATGCATAGCTCATTGAAGTATATTAATTAAATACAGTATGCACTCACCATGAGCAGATACAGTATGTGACTCAGACTTCATTGCAAGAAAACACTCCATTACACCCTGCAGTCCTAAACATCAGCGCAAGGGAGAGCCATAACACTGTGCAGGTTATTGTAACTGAATAGTTTCACAGTCTAATGTATGTTGACCTAGATTAAGTTTTAAACACTGGGGCACAACAAGGCTATGTGCTGTCACCACTGCTGTTTTTTGATTAATGCAAATTAAATGACTGTTCACTGCTGTCACGTCAAGCTGTTCAAATGTGCTGATGATATAGTCCTTGGTTATCTTCTCCTGGCATTGAACACAGAGTGACTTCATCATTTAAAGGTTTCCTCTCCAGTATTATGTATATAACCTGCTACCTGCCCATTTGCACTATTTTATGTTGTATGTTTTTAATGGTGTGTTTTACTATGCATAGTGTATTTGTGCTGTACTTTGGTAGAAGTCAAAGACAAATTTCCACTGAGTTGCACAATAAAGTCATTCAATCAAGCAATTTATACTGGAAAAAAAACAAAAAACAAAACAAAATGATGTGTACCTGTGCTGCTTATGTACTTTCAGAGGGATGCACAGGCATTTTCTTAATTTTTTGATTTCCCCCCTAAAATGTTTGGATAGTTTTTGGCTGCTACAATAATGATCCTTCTGTTTTTATCATTCTGGATCTGCAAGTGTGTGTGTGTGTGTGTGTGTGTGTGTGTGTGTGTGTGTGTGTGTGTGTGTGTGTGTGTGTGTGTGTGTGTGTGTGTGTGTGTGTGTGTGTGTGTGTGTGTAGAGTTACCTCATTACAACTTTGTCTTTAGCTCAACTCAGTGCATTTCTGTTCTGATAAATTAACCAAGAGCCTGAAGAGTCCAGGAAGGGAGAGAAAGAGAGAAAGGGCGCTAAATGATAGTTGAAGAGTGACAGTAATCTTTGCTAGCGGACAATCTAACTGTGACATTAATTTCCTCTAATGGATCTATGTCTGATTAAGACGATGAATATCCCTGAACTGGATGGGACTCAAAGAGAATAGATTGGATGTCCTATTGATGACCAGTAAAACATTTGTCCTACAGACATGAAAAGGATTTTTTTCCAGACAATGAAAGACACAAAAAAGTTGAATTATGTTTTTTTTCTGTTTAATGTCATGTATCATTTTTATTGGCTTTATATTCTTGAAGAAATTGCAAATATACAAATATACATACTTGTGCTTCTTTTTCTTTTTGACTTTTTGTTTCACCTGCTTTTTAAAAGTAATCGGATTATTTTGTTTTATATCTTTACAGTCTATACTGAAAACAAAACAGAATAGAGGAAGAAAGGAGACAAAGAGAGGAAGGACTGAATTGGAAAAACTGAATTAGTCTAAGTTGCCTGCGGTTCTATGAGGGTTTTTGCAAAGATGCACACATACGCAAAAACATGCAAGCACACATACGCAATGACTGCATGAGCACACATTCACACACACACACACACACACACACACACACACACACACACACACACACACACACACACACACACACACACACACACACACACACACACACACACACACACACACACACACACACACACACATTTCCCCTGATTACTTGTCTTTTGTTACTAATTTAGCTCTCCTTCTCTCTCACACACTGTCTCTTTATTTCTTCATTCACTTTTTTAGGTCTTAATGACTCTCTTCCTCTCTCTGCTGCTTGTGTTAGTCTGTTCTGATCTCTTCAAAGTTTTTCTCCTTCCAAAGGCACATTTGAATTTGTGGAGTGGGGGAAGGGTATAAAAGGGAAATATGAAAGACAGATGAAGGAGAATAGAGCAGTTTAGGTCTGATCAAGGTAATGACGCAGCAAACTTTGGAATGAGCAGATCTACAGTATGTGCCTGCTTCCTTCCTGCCTATGTGTCTTTCTCCTGCCAGATATGCATGTGTCAGTATTTATATTCGTCTTTCATCCTCCATATCTGTCTACCTGCTCTTTCTATTCTGTCAATCTGCCTGCCTGACTGTCCGTCCAAATAAAGCATACAAATACACATCACATGATATTAATAAAAGAGACTCCTGCTTCAGAGTTGCCACATCGCTGAAGTATTTAGTAGGATCAACCACTGCGTCAGTTCTGCTCTTCTCTACCTTATTCAATATGTACATATATTTGTACATTCTTATAAATACTGCCTGGTGTGTGAGTTCCTTAATGCTTTAGACGGGGCTAAATGAAATAACATCCAATCTAATGTCAAAGTCAGCACCTTATTGTAACTCTATTGTCAACTCTATTCACAATTCTGCAAATCCCCGGATTATATTTGATGACAGAATTGTTTATTTGTATGTTTATTTACATTTAAATCGATCTTTCACCCTCTGCCTCCCTTAATCTTCTTATTAACATATTAACATGCAGCTACAATATTAACATATACAGTAGCTGCAGCATTGGCAGAGCATTATAATTATGACTGGAATAAGCATTGCTGAGATATGGCTCATCTCCTGTCATGGCCCATTTATGTCTAAACTACCAATTTTGTCACATTGAAATGGTCAGCAATGCATGAAGTAAATGGTCCTTAAGGACCAGCACAAATGATAAAACTATTCTCTCAGTATGAGAAACAAAATCAGAAGCAAGTCAACTACTTTAAATAAAGTATGCACTCTCACTTCAAAGTTCATTCTTTGAAAATGATCATCTCACCTGGCTTCAAAGCAGTGGTCAGAAGTAATGATTATTAAATCTCTACTATATGTAGGCTTATATGGTGTAACAGGGCTGATAAAAGTAGGATATGTTTCTTTATTACATAAATTATTTAATTTTTTTTGACCAATTTTAAGAAAGAGTGGGTTCAGTGATATATGTTAGACTTATCAGATGATTGATGGCTTATCAGATGATTGATGGCCACAACTGAACCATTGTCTTCTAACTGGAGTTATCTCCACCTAATCAAGACACAAATGGAAACCAGCAAAAACCCAAAGACACTTTCTCATACAGTATAGATCAGTTTTGTTGCAGATGTTAAACATTTGTGGCAAAAGCAATGCAAAGACATTCCTGCTGCTAAAATTGATTTCCAAGTCATGAGCAAACACACACAGGAGAAGAAGCAGAAAACTGAAGAAAGACTAAATTCTGGCAGTTATTTGGATCAATTTGACTAGACCTTGGTTCTCTGGCTCTACTGATATGCAAGTGTTTGGGTTTATTTGCTGCAATAGGCTGAAAAATAAATGAATAAAAATAAAGTTAGCATGGAAGTAGTGAAAGTTTTAAAAAGAAAATAGCACAGAAATAAAAAGATGCCCCTGGAGCTTCAGTGCTGAGCTTGGCCTCCTTAATATTAAGACCAGGTCAGTCTGCGTAATCCTAAACTCTACATCTGTGTAGCTTCATGTTGCCACTGAGAGCTCAACTCACTGCAAACATGTGCAAATAGATAAATAAAAAACAATGAAGAACACATCATGAATTTGACAAAATAATATGCAACATTAACACCAAATACAGAAAACACTGATATAGAAATTTCCGTTCCAGGGGGCATTAAAAAGTGATGCACAAGCCGCAACTATTTGTAACATAATAATAGATTGATACAATAATTCATTTACATCTCATTTCTAAAGAACAATCACCATCACGCTAATGATCTTTAATCAGTCCACCGACTCAAGAAGACGTCTCCTCATGTGCACACAAGCATACACACATAGACACACACACACACACACACACACACACACACACACACACACACACACACGCACACACACACACACACACACACATCCCTTTTTCATCTGGCTGGCTGCATAATAGATGGTGGCACTGGGTGATGCTAGAGGCCAAAAGGACAGTTCTAACCAGCCACACACACACTCACACACATGCACACACACACACACACACACACACACACACACACACACACACACACACACACACACAAGGACAATGTGATACATATGGATGTTCAATATTAAATATTCAATATAGAGCAACAGTCACATCCTGACATACACTACGTCCATACAGGCAAACGCTCACACACACTCAAACACACACTCTCTCTTCTCGGTCACACAGACCTAATGGGGCTGATGTTTCATTTATTTCTTCTATGATTCTGTCACTATTTGTCAAAGTGAATTTTCATTTTAAATGAGAACAATGAGAACATTTTCTCCCCCCATGTGCAGTATGTGTGTGTGTGTGTGTGTGTGTGTGTGTGTGTGTGTGTGTGTGTTTGTGTGTGTGTGTGTGTGTGTGCGTGCACTGTAAATACAGTAAGTGTGTGCACGCCTGTAGCCATATGAACATGCACTACATATATTCTCTGTTCAATCTTTCAACGATTTGCAGCTGCGGTCTCACACTGCAGAAAAACCTCTTTCATTATCGATGCCTTCTGTGTGCGTATATATGTGTGTCTGACTGTGAATGTTGCTCAGGTATGCTGCATAACAAAAACCTTTTTGTATGTTCATTTTTCAGCATAATGTGCTTTTTGTTTGTTTTCGTCAGCCAGATGAAGAAAGAGTGTTTTCTTTGTCTGCATGCATATGAAAAAATATGAATGTATTGTGTGTGTACATAATTCATGTGGCAGGCAGGGTTATGAATGGTGTTCACATGTCCTCAGAGCTTTCCACTCTCTAAGGTTGTCCACTCTCTTCTGGAAGCTTCTCAAATGCGAGGGAAGGGTGAAAAAGAGCAAGCAGAGGATGGCGAAAGTGAGAGAAGAAGTGGTGGGGGGTTTTGGGGGGAGTGGGGTGGGGCAGAGATAGGGTGTAAGAAAAAGAAAAAAGCAGACGGGCAAAGGAGGAGATGGAAAGAGTGGAAGACAGCGATGCAGAGAAGGACAAATATAGAGAGAACAGAAGCGGAGGCGGGAGAGGGAGGGAATTGAGGGAAACAGAGTGGGAGAGACAGAGAGGAGGAGGGGAAGGGAGGGAGGAAGAGGGATGCTGCATTTTAGTGATAGCACAGACTGAAACTGCAGGAGGAGACAGAGCGATGAGACAATCAATGATAGAGGTAGAAATTAAGAGAGGATTGTCACAAGAGGATTCCCATTCAGGTAAAATTCAATAGCTATAAATATATAAAATAAAATATAAATAGAATATGTTTTAATAGTTTTGACTAATTAGGTAAAGGCCTTTTTTCCTAAATTTCCTGAATATCACAGAAGAACAGTCAACCTGTCAAGCCATTCATCCAACCATCCATAAACCCATGTATGCTTATGCTTGACTGTCTATCTACAGGCTATCCTTCCATCTGTCTCAGCAGGATGCAGAGGCGACAAAGAAAAATGCTGAACGGATCCTAACGTGTTGTTATAGAAAGGAGACAAAGCAACAACAAAAAAGAATAAAAAACAAAAAAAAGAAACTGGAACATTTGCAAGCTTCTGGAAGGAAGAGGGAGGAGAGAGCAGTATGAGTCAGAGCACAGTAGCTCAAATACTGCATGCAAGAGGAGAGGTAGAGGCAGATAGAAGAGCAATGAGAGAGATATAGAGGAGGGAAAAAAATAAAGAGGAGCTGATCAGAATTGAACAGTCTTTAGAAAGAGGAAGGACAGGATGAGGACAGAAGCCACACTGGCAGGCGGTGAGTGAGATATAGGCCAAGTGATTCAGCTTGCTAGAGGGAGATGAAGGCGAGAAGAGGGTAAGTTTAGAAAGTGGAGAGATTAGTATGACTGAAGCCAGCTGAGGGAAGGTTGAATGAAGGTTTGCTGCAGGGAAGACAGTGGATGGAGAACTGCAAATGACAGAAGGACAGGCTTAATGAAAAACTACTCAAGCGACTACAGGGGAGAAGATCCTGAGATAGTGAGTGTCTTGCTACAGGGAAAGAACGAGACTACATATGGGAGGATGAGCTCTGAGAAGGTTAGAAAATGAAGGTGGGAGAGAGAAGGGAGGTTGGAAAAAGAGCAGAACCGATCAGAGAGCACAACAAAATAGGCCATATCAGAGCAACATCTAACATCCGAGAAGAGAGCAAGAGCGAAAAAGTACTGAAAGACCAAACCAGAGAACATGTCATCCACCACACAACGACAGGGACATGTAAACTTTAACTGTGACAGAAACACAGCAAGACGTTCCTGTTAAATATTGATGCTGACAGGCCACTCTGGAAAGAACTCTGGGGAAAACAGGATGAAGAAACGCGGTTGATTTTTTTATTCGAGGGGATTTCACACCGGAATAGATAAGCTGTTAGAGATGTTGCTGCAAATTAAAACAAGACTTCCAAATTAGCCAAGACTCAGTTTACTGTTTCTTTTTTGGCTGGGCATGTGATTTGTTGGGGAGAGTGGAATGACTACAAGGAAAAGAGCTGGACCTGAATCCTGTGGGAGTAGCAAAGAAGGAGAGATCATTGAGACCAAATCAGGACTGGAACATCCTCTTTTTTTCTACAAGAACAAGATCCATCCCTGAGAGTTATCTCTTGGATTTACAGCTTGTACCAGCTTTGAAAGCCACTGATGAGAAGTCCCTGCAGAATCACTGCCAGATAGAGAGAAGCCAAACACTGCTGAAGCTATTCATAAATGTTTCCTATTTCTGTTTTGACCTGGACTGATCACTGAAAATGGCCTTGTTACAGGGATTTGACAAGAGAAGGATTGCTGTCATGCCTTAAGGAAATTTAAGTGCTGAACTGCTTTGATGCGCATCAACACCAAGGATCCTTTTAATTGGAAGTGAATAAGTGATAATGGGTGATTCTCAAACTCGATGGATCCTATTGGCATTAAGATAGACTTCTTTCTCACTGACCTGAATCACACATTCCTCAAAACACCAAGAGAATAACCCAGAGAGACACAACGCCACAGTCTCCATCCAGCTGCGGACAGAACAGCTGCGTTCTTATGTGTGTGTGTGGTTGGGTGGGGGTGTTGTGAGGGCTGTCGTGGTGTTTGTGATTGTGTGAGTGTAGGTGTGTGCGTGTGCCAAGCTTTACACCCAGCTGTGTCTGAGTGCATTCTCAAAGCATCGCCCCAAGCTGTGTGTTTGTGTTTTGTGTGTGTTTGTGTGTGTGTCGCCTGGATTCTCCCCACCAGCGACAGAGCTGGACCTGAACAGCATTGGTGAGAGGGGGGACTGGGAGGGGGAGGAGAAGGAGAAGGAGGCGAAGAGTGAGGTGAAAGAAAGCAGCAGAACGGAGGATAGGAAAAAACTGCCAATATGCTTGGATAAAGAGAGGAAGGAAAGGAGTTTTTGGCTGCCCCCCTGGTGCAATGTGTGGTGAGTACACGTTTCTATGCTACACTTTTATGTGTGCCTGTGCATATGTGTGAGTGTGTGTCAATTGTACATCCACTAATGAGCATCATATTCCCTCAGGAGGCTGACCAAAGTCAAAGCTGAAAGGTCAATATGAAGACTCAGAGTTCAGGAGCACAATGATAGTTTACATGAATGGATATGGTCAGGTGATCTGAATGGTGTGTAAGTCCAGTGGGTCACATAATGTTTCCATCCACTCACTTATCTTGCGAGGCAGCTGGATTCGTGAGGTCATGGGATCACGCGAGAATCCATATTGTGAAGCTTCAATTTATGTGCTTGTGTCTGAACTACCAGTGTTAGGGAGCAATCAGCGTCCTACGAGGACTCTCGTTTGTTCTCATGATCTCTCAAATCCAGCTGTATCCCAAGCTAAGATGGTGATAGACAGATGGCTCATCCAATTACCTGCCAAGTAGTTCTTGAAATTGCCTGCCCTTTTCCAAAAAGAAGGACAACTTCTCAGGTGGTTGTGTGGAACAAACCATCTGGCGTGTCAGGTTGCTGATTCGCATTCGATGCACACAAGAGTCCACGTGATACAGGTGCTCAGTGGGTCACATGACATCCAACAACTGAATCAATGCCATGAACCAAAGCAAGTTTAACCATTAAGAATGAGTACAGTATTCATGTCATGGAAGGTGTTTTATCAAAAATACACACCAGCATGCAGTCATCACAAATCTTAACCCTGCCTCAGATCTATGCTCATTAAATAAAACGTTGTATGTAACATAATCATATTTCTAAATCATGATGTTTGTATCAGCCACATCAGAGTCATTAAATACCATGAGAACACAGCTCTATTTAATTAAGTAATCATCACTGTCCAATGAAAACCATGCATCTTTAACTGTTTGCCTTTAGAGTGGAGAAAATGATCTTACTTCTTCTTAATCTGTATATTATAAACAATTTAAAAACTGATTAAATGATCTAAAAATGACAGGGCTAACCCTGTCATTTTTAGATCATTTAATCAACAGAAATCAACAGGGCTACTCAGATATAATGTCTGAATATGTTTAATATTACAGGGAATATTGAGTGGTCTAAGTAATACCTGAAGGATCTGACTTTGCCATTCATTTGTTGTTAAAGAAAATGTGTTTTAAATTGAACTTGGTGCCTCTGGCTCTGTGAAAAGGTTTCCCTCAATGGATCACATGCTGCAAGGTGTCACCAACAAACTGATTTATTTTATCAAGCATGAACATCAAAAAATATATGTAAATCTACTAGAAAACAAATCATAGCTCTCAGAGTCCGGGCTTGTGAAAAAATACAGTTTTAAACTCTGAGGCAGTCAGCGTTGCCTTCTGTCAACAAGTTTTAACTACCACATGTTATGATAAGAATTTCTCCAGTTCTTCTTAATGAAGGCAAGATTTGAGCTCTGGAACTCTAATGGGTTGAGCTACTGGAAAACAAGTGATTACCACACATACAGACACACACCTACACCTACACCTACACCTACACACACACACACACACACACACACACACACACACACACACCAGACAAACATAAAACACTTTCTCCTTCGCACAGATGTACTTTCTCTCTCTGCTATTGCTATAATGCATATATACATGTACAGTCACCCCCACCCCCACCCTTCACCCCTTACACACACACACACACACGCACACACACACACACACACATACACGCTGTAAAAACACACATGCAGAAACACAGAGAAACCGGGGCTGCAGCTGAGGAGAAGTGACAGTCGCTTCATGGCCACTGGCCTCGTATTCTAGCTCATAATGAGGCTGTGGAAAGTTCTAGTGTCATACGGATCTGGTTCCCACACCATAACTCGGTGCATCAGCTCAGTGTGTGTGTGTGTGTGTGTGTGTGTCTGAAAAGTAGAAGGAAAATTGTGAATTCAAGTTAAATGCACATGCATTAATAGGCTTTTGCTAAATAATTTTAGAATACAGCAGTAGAGTGCTGCCTTATTGTCAACCATGCAGAATGATATGTCAGCAACAAACAGCTCCTCCACAGTATCTTGTAATGGGTCTTTTACAGCTTGGACATGACCCATACAAGATACAAGCTCTCTTTATGTGTGTGTGTGTGTGTGTGTGTGTGTGTGTGTGTGTGTGTGTGTGTGTGTGTGTGTGTGTGTGTGTGTGTGTGTGTGTGTGTGTGTGTGTGTGTGTGTGTGTAGCTATCATTGATCTCTGCACAGACTGAACAATGTGCACTGTAGCAAACACAAAAGGAGCGAGATTATTGATTGAGACTTTCTGTAGAGTCAATAATAGTCAATGACTCCAGTCACTACATACAATTGCTCCTTTCCCTGATGATCACTACTGATGCACAGCTTGAAGACACATAGTGTATCACAGAAATCAGTTATATTGTATTTGACATTATTAGTATTTCAGTCTTGCCTACTAATAATCAAATACATTGGGGCAGGATGAGGGTTAAAGGGGTCATATTGCCTCAACATGGGATCTCACAGTAATGAATTTGTGTATCTATGTTCTGACTGTGCTTGATTGATGTCTGTTATTTGTACATCTGACACAATCCCCAGCATAGCTTTGAGTTCTAACTGTAGGAAACAGAAAAAGGGATTTTTAAAGTAATGAACTGGCAGCAATTAGCAAGTAATTAACTGTAAAAAAAATAAGTTAGAGTAGGTTTACTGTGTTTATACATACAGTGGTAATATTGCAACTTTAAAATGAAATAGTAGTTTACTGGAACTGCACTTACATTCACTGTAGATAAATTGTAACAGTAAAAAGGGAGAATATTCCTTTAAGAGTTTGTGGCAACCATAGATGCGGAAAGTCTGTATAACCCAAGGCTGTAATTATATGAATCAAAAAGTGACAATGACTGACATTAGTGGACATGTTCACATAGTGCAGCTGAAGAAAGATTATATACCTAAAGAGATATGTTAGGAAGAGGATGAAACACATAGAAACATTAAACCAAACTGGGCACTGAGCTGTTGTTGCTGGCTCGATGATGACTAACAGCTGCCAACCATGTAGCACAGGTGACAAGCTGGTGGCAGTGGGGAAACTCAACACTTCACCATAAGTCCTGCCTTGATTATGATTGCTGTGTAGATAAAGTACTGACAGGATGGCACAGTCTTCCAGATCTAACAAAGTCAACATTAAACATTTAGCAGGTTTGATGTGCTTGGTTTTGATTATATGTTCAAGTGTTTGAACTGTTTTTGGATGTAGCCTCCTAAGATGATAATATATAGTAGACAATAATCTATTAATTGTCAGCTCCTCATGAACAGCACTGGAATCAGTACCAGTCAGTTCAAGTCTTTCAGTACATAATGGATTTTTTCTTCCCACACTGATGTGTAAACTAAGTTCACAGAAATGTATTAGTGGCATTTATGTATTCTCTCTTGTGCAAAAATAACAGACAGACAGAAACTCAGAAAGAGCATAAGGATGTAGATGAAGACATAAGATGAGACTGTTTGCTTCATAAATGTATTTATGGTGTAACTATGACTAAATGAAAGCACAATTTAGAGTAGTTAGTGAAATGAACTGTGTGAACTTGGAGACAGCCTGGTCTGCCTTCTGCTAATGTTTCAGAGATCAGAGTTACAGAGATCAGAACAAAACCATTAGAGCATCCTACTGAAAAAGGTTGCAACTATTCAAGATGTTACACGAAGAAGTATACACACACGCACACGCACACACGCACGCACGCACGCGCACACACACACACACACACACACACACACACACACACACACACACACACACACACACACACACACACACATTTTGGATGCTAAAATCTCCAGGTGTTGCAATCTTTGCAGTACATCAGAAAACTGTAGGAGAATAGTCATGGATTAGAACAATTATTTAGCTTTTTCACATGAATAATTTGTTTCAAAAAAGTACCACTAGTACAATTATAAAACAGTAATAATACCTAAAACTGCATATTTTGATCATGAAGCACATCTCACAGGAAGCACTATCTGTTTAATAAAGGGCAAAACAGTCATTCAAGCAGTGGCCATGATTACACAGGTCTGTTATAGATATTTCAAGGATGCACACCAATGCTGACACGGACATTAAAGCTATGAAACATTCTGCAACAAAACCTATTTAACTGGTAACTTCTTACAGCACAACAATTTTTATTTTTTCATATTGGAATATAAGTATGCATCTCATAATCTCTTATTCTAGATGTTTCCATGAGATCACCTTAGTGAATATGATAGTGGTGGTGAATGTGACCTAAGACTTACACAGTAATGCACGGTGCACTGCAGATGGACCATCCGTAGGGAATTCATATCACACCCTATATAAATTAATTTGACAGTTAAATAAGCAGAGCAGCTATCTGCACCAATTATGGTGAATATTATGCATGAGTTTCATAGGGCAGACTGCATTGCATTGCTCACTCAGCAGGGAAGCTGTTGGTGAATTCCCCAGCACTGCCGTGCATTTGTAATTTGACTGCACAGCATCCTCGTTGTATGGTTCAAAACCAGTTCAGAATATTTGCCATTTGTAAAATATGCAGAAGCAAGAGCATCCAATTATGATTGTTTTACAATGACTTCATGTTGCTTACATGAAAATAGCTGAACATAGAGTCAAAATTGGGGACATAGAGCTTTATTCTTATTTAGTTATTTACTAACGTTACGATGGTTCTGACTGCTTACTACAATTACAAATAACAGGAAATATTTGTATTGTGATTAAAAATAAATGATATGCTAGTGTCTCACATTGGCTAAAAACATCACAAGTCATCACAGTTTCCCAGATAATCACATCTGATTCCTCCTCCTCTTCCCCCTGCTATTTTGTTAATATAATGGGATGGTAGAGGTTTGAATGGCTGAGTGGATGTATTCAAATATTAATTTGAATTGACCAAATGCTTGAGCTGCTGCACGGTTCATTAAGATGCGTCATCTTGAAGGAGGGAAGGAAGGACGAGAGAGAGAAGAAGAGAAAGAGAGTGTGTATTCTTGAGTATAGTCTAATGTCTTTAGTTTGTGACTGGAGGATATAAAATTGTAGCTATGAGGTACGTTATTGTGCATATTTATAGTATGTAACAAAACTGAGTACACCCCTGGTCAACTTCACTAAAATGTTAAGTAATTATAAATCATTTCTCTTTAATATAATTTGTTTTTAGACAATACCCAAGAAGAATGAAACCAATTCACTTGAAAAACTAACTAATTAAACCATAATGAGTCCATATTTAAGAAAGAACTGCAACAAGTCAGCACACCCTTCGTAAGTGAGATTTAATTCTTTTTTTCCTTTTTTTCAATATTTTGTATCCCTGACTTTATTTTTGATGACTCCTGGGCAGGGATGACAGTCACAAATCTCAGGAGAAATATTCTGCCATTCTTCACAGATAAGTATTTTCAGCTGCTTTTGGCTAGAGGGATTTTGTTGCTCTACCTTCCTCTTTAAAATAATCTAAAGTTGTTGGTATTGGTTTCAGGTCAGGGGACATAGTTTTTTGCAGCGTGTTTGGGATCATTGTAATGTTAGAAAATTCCTCTCATGTGAACCCTTTTAACATTAGTCATCTTGTCATTCAATATTTGGGTATATAAACTTACACTCATAGTGTCAAATGTCATCTCCCCTACAACTTACTGCACTCATGCAGCCCCATATCGGCACACACACAGCTCCAAACAAATTCATTTCAGTTTCATCTGACCAAAGAATGTGCTGCCAATATTCACCTGGCTTCTTTTCATGTTCTTTGGCAAAGTTTAATCTTGCAGTTTGGGGCTGTTTTTGTGAGCAATTTCTTTTTGGAAGTTGCCTTGTAGTTACAGTAGTACTTCATGTAAGGTCCCTCACACTGTCTGAGCAGTCACTGATATACCGATTTACACAGATCATACCTGTGCTAAGTCAGCAGCACTTGCCTGTCTGTTTTTTAAGGCAACGTTACATAAATAGCAGATTGTGAGTGCCATCATTTTAAGAGGATTGCCACTGCACCTCCTGTTATTGACAATGTGGTTCCTTCTGTACCTCCTAACCACAGCTGCAACTGTGTTTTAGCTTCTATTAATAAGCTTACTGATGAGCTTCTACCCTCTCCCGTGTTTGTGTAATTGCTCAGGCAATTCCTTACCATGTAGAGCCATGTTGCATTACACTGACTCACTTTCCCTCTTTTCCACACATACTGTATATAAGTACATTCACATACACATTCACAATGAACACGTGCACACATATAACAAACATATTGAAATGTAAATGCAGTAAATGCCTAAAGGGAATTCGCACAGTTGGGCACGCACACTCATGTTTGCTCACATAAGCCTCCCATTAGATCAGTGTGATTCAGTGATAAGAGAGAAGATGTGAGAGAGTAAGAAGACAGAGAGGCAGCAGGTGGATATCAAACTCATCCCAAATATAGAGCTTAGGTTACATAATCAAAGTTCAGACAAGGATACAACCAAGTTGTTTTGAGAAGTCTTCAGATCATAAATGATACATTGGCTGGTCAAATTTATGAGATTACAAAATATCAACATGTATTAAGACTGTTATAACTGTTAATATTACTAATAATGTTACTAATGTTTCAAGCATCATATAAATACTGCTTTCAAAGTTTCCAAAATATATATTAAACTGCTTTAACAGCTGATTAGTCTATTTGTTACAACTGAAGAATTAAGGTCTTGGGAAAGTGTTGCTGCCATTTAACATCACAGAACAAACAGTATTTATAGATAGTCTGAACATGGGTTGTGATTGAATTAATGTACATATTTTTCCTGCGTGTCGTACCATATGGACTGACCTGAAGTTTGGTTTTGGAGACACTCCAAAAAAGTGTCCAGCTGTTTTCTCTCACAGCTCCAGGTAGTGGATATAAACCGGTGCACTTTACTAATAGGTAAGGCTAATACTAATTTGAATGTATTGAAAACATTCTAATAAACATTATTCGGACATGCATGTTGTAGTATGTATCTGTATCTGTATATTTTGTCTATGTCTGTAATCTCATTTATCTATCTGTTACTTTTCATCTCTTTGCAACTCTTCATTCTCCCTATTTTAAGTAAGTTTGTCTGTTTCTTTTTCTTCTATCAATGTTCTTTCTATCAATTTTGAGGTGTGCAATGCATTCTCTCTAATTGGGTCGGAAATAATCACGTTACACTGTTGAATAGCTAAGCTGCATCAAAAGACAGTGCTATGTCCCTGTCTATAATCTTAACACACACACACTCACACACACACACACACACACACACACACACACACACACACACACACACACACACACACACACACACACACACACACACACACACACACACACACAAACCTGAAGTATGAAACTGACTATAAGGAATTTTATAGATTAGACTATGTGGAATTGTATTGTGTTTTGATTGATATTGTAGGGACATTCATATACATTTTAATTTAAAAATGATAGAGGTGTAAGAGTAATTGAGAAAAGGGAGAGAAGTTAAGTCAATTGGAACATTTATTTCCTAGGCTGTGCACACACACTTGCAGGGATGTGAAATAGTTGAGAGAACATGAGGGGGGTAAGAGGAGCAGGTAGAGAAAAGGTGAAAACAAGATGGGTAAGACTAAAAAGGAGGAAAGGAGGGCATAGTAGAGAAGAGAGAGTTAGAGAACAAAGTCAGAGGAGGAAAATAACGTTGTGTTTTGAAATGCGACAAACTCCTACTTTTGGTGCAGATATGGGTGAGACAGCAAGCAAAGCTTATTTCATTCTCCACTGACTTACTTTTTACACTTAATTGATTGATTAATATTGAATGTCCACATACATGAAGGAAAAAGTTTTTAACTGAAAAGATTAGTGTGTGCAAATGTACTTGTGTGTGCCTGTGTTTGGGAAATTTCCAGCGACTCTGCGTCAGAAATAATTAACATGTTTTTTTCTCTCTTCTTCCCATTTCCATTTGCCTCTCGGTCTCTCAACCCCACCATCGCTATCTCCATAAGCAGGCGTCGCGCTCTGTGGGGTTGGGGTTCTGTGATGGTAACCATGGTCCCCGGCAGCCGCTATGTCTGCAGCGCTCACGCAAGAGAGGAGGACGCCACGAACGACCGTGAGGAGCGAATTCTAGCTGTGCTGGGCATCATTGGAACCATCCTCAATCTTTTAGTGGTCATATTTGTCTACATCTACACCACTGTCACTTAAGGTTTTCTGCAAGACTTGACAAGAACCGTTGTCACTGTCCCCAAGTCTTTTACTGCCATCTCCTCACCGCTGTGCTCGTCTTAAAGTATTTATATACTTGGAGAGTTTGATTATTCAGAGTATGCTAAAATGTGAGGATCACCGGCGGCGTGTTCAGCTGGATAGTAGCCATATTTATCTAGACCTACACCTGCGTCACTTAAGACAGTTCCCACGCTATTAGCGAATGACTGCTGCCAATCATAAAAAGGAGCCACAGGTGGATCCGGCCACTCTATTCATATTAAACTGTATTTTTCTTTTTTTTTTCAAGACAGCTTCACACAACCACATGTCAAATGTCTGCTGACAGTGGTTAATGGTTAATGGTCATGTGTGTCTGATCCATGACTGTGACAGGAGGTGAGCTCCTGTCTTTGATCTGACCGTGGCCATATTTGACTTTACTGCATCTTCCAACTTCCATTTTTGTTATATCACTCTGTAAAGGTGTGTGGTTTCTGTGTTTTTTGCACCACACATTTGTAGGATAAGACATTTCTTTTTACTGCCATATCTAAATAGTTTGACAAACACGGCTCTGAGTGACCAAAATAGTATAAAAGAAGAGTTGCAATAGGGACCAAAATTGCTGAACTTAAGGACCTTCATGCCTATCCTTAAATTCACTTGAATAGAACATCAATACAGATATACTAATACAAGAAATTACTCAATGCTGATTTTCAGTTGTTGCTGTTAGTAGCATCACTGAAAAAGTTTTACATGGAACTAACGTGTCCACACCTGAGCACACCAGAGGAGAGGTTCCTGGCTGTGCTCGGAGTAATCGGCATCGTACTCAACCTCCTTCTGCTTGCCTTTGTCTATATGTACACCTCCTTCTGATATATTTGTTTCCTCTCCACCTACATTATCTGATACAAGATAACCTGCCAATCCTAACTGCACCTGTACCAAACAGCCAGGTGTGCCAGTAAAGTATGTTCGATAGCCACCATTTCTAGTTTATCTTGGTTTAATCTTGATTATATGTTTGTGTCCTGCAATTAGTGTTTCAGTTGTTTTTCACATTTGCGATCATAAGCTTGCATTGCTACAATCTCTATCTTGCTTTGACCAAAATAACTGATAGTTTATTGATTTGTTCTACACGCCTGTTGATGTCACAAGTAGAAAGCACCCAAAAATGGAAATAGATGGTGTCGACAGCAAAGATCTCTCTGTAGAAGGTCAGTACCACAGAATAATCATCTATGTTCAGGTGTCATGTTTCTGCGATTGGATCTATAAACCAGGAACAAAGTATCATCAACAAGGCCAAAGTTTGGAACTCAGACAACGTCATACAAATCAAAATGGTGTACTATTGCAATGCAACACAAATGCATGGAATAGTAACAAAGAAATCAGGCAGAATTGGTGTGGATTGCCTAAAAAAAGAGGACATAAAGCTTCTGTGCAAGGCTTCACCATCTGTCTCGAAACTCATAAAGGCATGAAAAACTCCCTGGGATTGGGTTACAGCATTTCTGTTGGAGCAGCATGTCACTATGGATATGATGTTAAGTGTAAGCACTGTGCCTCTGATGGAGGAGTGAACTTAAATGCAGCTGACAAGCGAGCAGGAAGGACTGGCCTGAATCTACACTTCATCCTCATCATTCTCTTTTCCACCAACAAGCTAACGCCGGAGAAGACATAGTACTGAGAGGACCCACATGAGCAGCAAGTGTCATTTCACATAGCACAATACTTTTATATTTACACATGTGCATCAGTCAGAGGTTCACAATGACGAAGAAACAATTGGTTTTCCACATTGGACTCTACTCTGACTGCTCACTTAACTGCAATTTTACATATCGGTTTGTGAGACTAAGTATTGAGATTTTGCATTGTAAGATTCCTTGTTATATTGTGTGTGTATGCTTGTAGTTTTAGTATTAGTTTACCTTTGAGTGTTTAATTTGAACTGGTTTTGCAAGCAGACCTGAAAGTCACAACATCGGGCTGAAACACAACAGAAATCTCTAAATTTTTGTGAGCTCTGGTGGCCACAATCAAACTTTAATGAGTGTAGATGTCTTCAGATATAGATTTGAAGTATTTCTATGGCCATGTTTACAGAATGCTGGATGAACAAATAATCACCTTTTGCCTGCCAGAATATTTAGCTTTGATTAATTATTATTAGTTGCTTCAAATAAAAAATGGTACGTATTTGATTTATTTGTAATGCATAAGCAACTTAATGCCTTAGGACTTTGTTTCACACCTTTTCAGTTGCAAATACACACACATTTGTACTTCTATACTTGAGGATGCTCACTGACATTTTGCATTAGCCTCTAATCTTAAGCTTCACACGCTTGACCCCGAATCTCTATGTAACTATAACTTAAACGTAATTCTAACTTTCAAGTAAAATTAAGATTTATCACAAATTTGGGTTTTATTTTCATAGCAATTGTGTTAACAAAGTCCTAACTAAATAAACTGCTGAGATCTGGGAACCTGGTGGCATCAATAAAAATACATTCAGTGCAGCAGAATACTCAAAGTCAGTCAAACTTACATGGAGGAGATGTAATAACAAAGGATACAATTTTATACAATTATTATACAATAATTAGCCAGATTGTTGTCAACATGCATCACAGTTTACTGACCAACCAGGAAAGTTTACTTGTGGTTTTATCAAGTGCTTGTCTCACAATACCAGACAATCTCCATCTGGCCAAGTGTGGTGATTTGTAAATGCATGGTTGTTGCTTGAACAGCAGCTAAAACAGCCTTTAACAAACCTACGCCCCTTATATTTTTTTTTCGGCTTACTGGAAATGATGCTTTCTTCCCATTCCCCTCTGAAGTGAAGTGCATGTCACTGCCACCAAATGAAGGGTTGCCCTAAAGACCTGGGAGATTGTCCTCAGTCTGTATGAACAAAGTGTTTAGAGACTGACCGTTGTGTCTAACTAAGTGGTGATTATCTGGAAAACTGTGAAACTGTCAGCTACTGCCAGTGTTTCTTACCCTGTTGAGTTTATTCCAAGCAATGCAATATAAGCAATAACTTTGGTTTGCTGTGATTCTGCCTGCACTTTGCAAAACCGCCCTCTCTGAATCAGTCCTCACGAAGATAGAAGTATGCACTCAAACACTTGCTACTTAGATCTCTCTTCATGAGTTTAATTTTACACCATCTTTCAGCACACATCAGGAGCTTCGATGCTAGCATGCTGAGATTGATGTGACTTGCGCATTTACTTCTTGTCACATCTAATAACTGTACCAGAGGAGTTTGTTGAGTCAAATCCATTTTCAGTGTGCACCAAAGCACAGTTTGAGCCACCTTCTGATCGCCAGACATCTGCTGTCAGACGGTGACAGTCGAAGTAGCAGCTGTGCAACTGTGAGACACATTTGAATAATTCTTTGACTAAAGTACTGAAGATATTTTGGACCACTTTGTACTGCCTCAGAGGGGTTACTTGTTGCAACAAACAAACAAACATACAGACAAAAAAAAAAAAAAAAACACGTAGCTATTTAGCTCAGGTATATTCAGATCCAGGCCATGGTTTTGCCAATGTGGGTTTACAATGACCAACAGAATATATATATATTTTTAGACTGAAACAAATGGTAATTTATCTTGCGCCTATAATCAGTCTTTTTAACTTGACAATTTTCATGCCAAAAAAATTATAAAGTGTATCCCAGAATAGTTAGGTGGATAAGCCCAGGCACTAAAATGCTGAGTTATGGTATAGTAAGCCTGAAAATGAATAACACTGAGTTTGTTGTTTCCTGTAGCCATGGTAACAGAGAACCCTCGAACACGTTGGTAATGGTAGTATGACTGGTATTTTATTAAAGTCCAGCATTATTCACATATTGGCTTTTGATAAGTCACTCTAACTCAATGGATACAGTGCCTGGGATACATACGATCATGTTTTCTGTATGAAGTTCAAGTTTTCGGTTGAGACCGGTTTTAACATAACAGACTCACTGCCAAGCAGGCCAATGGAAGCAGAGAGCCCAGAGGGCAAGTCCTGGCCATCTGCTGTCCCATCCAACCACCTCCTCCATGCACACACACACACACACACACACACACACACACACACACACACACACACACACACACACACACACACACACACACACACACACACACACACACACACACACACACACACACATACATGGCATGGACCTTTATTTACCAATTCAACATAATTTCTCACTTTGCATTGAAATACAGAGTTTTAGATTATTTATGATTTTATTTTTATGCATGTTTATGTTTTGTTTTTGTTTTTTTTATCATTCATAAAGCTACTATGTGCACACACATTATGTTATGGAAAAAGCCTCCAGTGCCACAGAAAAAACAAAACAAAAAAACAGACGCATCAGAGCACACCTGGGACTGCATTACTATTGCCACAAGCCTGAAATATTAACACAAAACTCTAAAAATAAGAGGGCAGTGGTAAAACAAAAACCAAGCAGATGTTCATTCTGATGCTGGATTCAGAAATGTTCATACTGAGTGTGAGCCAGTCAGCCAAAGCAAAGAATGGATTCTCATGTTTGTTCATGACACATGAGCTGAAATGATTTTTAGCCTGAGAGGGCATATTGGACACAGTCTGTCTGAGAAAATCATGGAGACGTGAGGGTGCTTTAGATATTTTAATTTGATTTTTAAAGCAACAAAGCTGAATAATATTTAGGATTTGCATGGTATGGCAAAACTGGGGCATCACAGGTTCCAGCTTTATATTGTATGATGCATTACAGCTGCAGCACAATTCCACCAAGAGGAAAATGTTGGTGCCTTTTACAGGTGCCTTTTAAAAGCTGTTTTGTCTAAGGAAAGAAACTGTGTCCTCTAGAGTTGTGTCAGAATATTTTATTCATTTATGATAAAGAAACAGTTTGTTACAAACATTGAACAGATGCTGTGAGATCTGGTGTACTTTCATGTAATGTTTATATATATATGAATATATATAATGTATAGTTATAGCAATGCAAATAAAAATGAAAAACATCACACTCAAGGAGTTTCACTGACACACTGAATTTCTCATCTGCAAAATGTGTTTTCACAACATTACGCTGGAGAAAAAACCTCAAGTTCAGTGTTCTGGTTCACTGCCACACAATCAGGACTCACTGGGACACTTCTGGCCACGACAAGTAAGTGTTTTATGTGCCTACAATTTTGGTCATCTTGTCTTGATGAGTGGTCAGACGTTATGCTAATTGATCTCTGGGTGATTCAGTGATGCTGAGATTCTTTAAACATTAAAATGTAACACTTTTCAAATGTGTCGGCAATGTAGGAAATAATTTGCATATTTTTATGGCTGTTTTAATGTTGGTATTGGTATTTTGCTCTAGTTTGTGATTTATCCTTTTACTCTATATATGTTGCATTCATCTGGGATCCACAATCCAAACAAAAAACATGACTTGAAAAAGCATTTGAAGCTCTTGTTGTGTCACAATAAGTGTAAATATGAAATATGAGTTGCGCTTCAACAATTAATTATTAGTTGCGTCATTTAATAATTTTGAGTTAATCTTTTAAAAGGAAAAAATTCCAAATTTTCATATTCCAGCTTCTCCGATTTGAATATTTCCTGCTTTAGTCATCTGTGATCTATTCTATGGATAAAACAACTAATTTATTACTGTAACTGGACAGTTACTGGATTACTGAATAATGAGAATATGTTTTCTACTAGCTGGTGTATTAGGCATATTGTTTTTGCACATTGAATTAAATTACCAACAAATGAAATTTGAATTAATATACACATGCTATAATCTGTACATTGTTGTGTACACTCATGGGTTACACATAATTTATTGACAATATGTAGGTTTATGTATTTTATGTGCAGGTTTATTGATCATATTTGACATTTTCAGACTTGCACCTGCTGCCCTGCTGCCTCTCGCCTCCAGACATATCATGGAGCATATGAGTCCTTTCAGCAGACATAATGATCAAACTAAGCAACCATCCAAATCTTCTAAATTCTCCACATTCAGGGCTGATAGTTGAGATGAGTTGGAAAACCTAAACCACGGCCAAAATCCAGTTTAGTTATGTATTCACAGCTTTATTTTTATCTATCCTCTGAGGGTTTTTCTTTGTGTTTATTACTCCAGCTTGTAAGTGGGATGCATCTTAATTACATGTTGTCTTGATTACACTTGTAGTATGAGAAGAAGGTTATCACCAACAAGAGCCTTAGTTTAGTTGCTTTGGCAGACCTGTGTGGTTATGTGCAGCCATGCTTAGCCAGCCAGATAAACTAACAGTGTGTCCTCAGGCTCCCCATGACACAGTCACTGACTTGGCTAATATGGGTGGCTTCCCTCTGCGTGCACACACGAACACACACACACACACACACACACACACACACACACACACACACACACACACACACACACACACACACACACACACACACACACACACACACACACACACACACACACACACACACACACACACACACACACACACACACACACACACACACAAATGTGTCTCTACTCAAATGTAAAATCTAGTATGACTTCATAATATCTTCCTTTTTTTCCTGTTCTCTGTTGCCCTCTGCACCACAAACATTTATGATCCCCTCTCAACGCCTTAGTCCATTGTTTGCAGAGTTCCTATTTTAGTCTTCAGTTAGTTAGCCAGCTCAAGCATTAAGCCCATCCCTCGTTTTGAGCCTCAAGCCACTGTCACTGGAACAAGGAAAGATGTTTTATGTAAACCTGTTGAGTGTAACAGTTCCCTCAGAGATTCACCCAGGCTTGAAGGGAAAATACCCACTGAGTCACATAGGTTTTTACTCAAGTTTATTTATTCTTAAGCTACTTCAGATGCACCAAGAGCTCAGTTTAACGCACAAGCCACATTGTGCCTGGAAAGATTTAAGTCATTTACATCATATTTTACATTTTAAAAAATCACATAGAGAAATCAGTAATATATTGTCATCATAACAAATCATTTCTCTTAGTTTAATCATACTTTAAGGACAAAGTAGTCAAGTTATTTTTTGTTTATATAGTCCAATATCTCAATATCCTTGATCTTTAAAATGGCTATAGTTTACAGCATCCTCTATCCTTAGACCCTTGAGTCAAATAAGAAAAAACTGCCCCCCGAAAAACCTTTAATGGGAAAAAATATATTTTTTAAAGTAAACAGGAAACAGATGTTGACTACTTGGTTATATTTCTGAACAAACACACACATGATCATCACTGTGATACTTGTCATAAAGGCCATACTTGTTAAGGAATACAGACATGTACATGTGTTTAATTTTAATAATATCTTGTTAATTGTTGGCATTCAGATTTGTGTGTTAGTATTTATATATTTGTAAACATAAATCTGCATGAACACATTTAGAATAACATGAATTCAATTCAATATCTGAGTAAATGACTGAGAGTTAAAATGCTATTTGAATTTCAATTAGATATGTAAACATTCAGTTCTGAAATTACCATTAAAAATCAGAGACAAATGATGATATTTCCTTTTGAAGAAAATACTACCTGAAATAGTATTTTAAATGTCTGTCTCATACCTTTACAATAAAATGTGGATGGGGTGACTACTTTATAGGGTATCAATACTAATATTTCTACTTGTCAAACACTATGTTTTCCTAAGTATTTTTCTTTACCATCTTGTTATTGTTATTTCAGCGTAATATATTTATAATTGGGACTGGGAGGATTAGGCATTGTGTTGTGACACATCATTACCATCATCTTGTTTCTATGTCATTCATTACATTGACGTCTCAGTGCTAGTGGTGTTTTCAGTGTTTGCCCCCATTTCAAATAACTTATCACTCATGCAGCCTTCAAAGGAGCTCAGAGAACTGCTGGAGCTGGGTGATGAACACACACACACACACATATATACACACACACATATATACACACACACATATACACACATATATACACACACACACAGACACACACACACACACACACACACACACACACACACACAGGAAAGAGATGTAATAGATATCAGGGGATGTAAGAAATGCTTATCTAGCTGAATAGCTGCTCTCTCAGAGGAGGATAGCAGATTCTCACGTCTGGGGTCTCATTATTCTCATGTTATCTAAATCCCATGAGAGTCCCTGATCAATTGATTCATCGATTCTTTTACTCCCTCTACGGTCTGCTACCTCTGTTCCCAAAATGGAGGAAGGACAAAGATCAGCATGTTGCCTGAACGTACAGTGAGACTACTATTTAGTCAGGATTTTAAAATCACAGATGATGGAGGGAAGATAAGCTTACAGACAAGATGATTATACAGTTAGATGTCCTTTACAGCACATGCAAAGAACATAAAGTGTCGGACAGATGAATCCTCTTTTTGGCAATTAAGATCAGTTTTAACAAAGATTTTGAATAAACAAACCTAATCTCACCCTAATTTACAGCTGATTTAAAAAAAAAAAATTAACTGAAATGATCATTCACATGGACTTATACTGCTGGCATTAGATGACAAATGGCTTGAAGAAGCTCGTCTCTGACCCTAATTATCATCTCACCTCTAACCCCTCAGCATTGCCTGCAATAAAGTCTCAATGGATCTGTATTATCAAGGGGCTCCAATGGCAAACAATCTGTGTGTGTGTGTGTGTGTGTGTGTGTGTGTGTGTGTGTGTGTGTGTGTGTGTGTGTGTGTGTGTGTGTGTGTGTGTGTGTGTGTGTGTGTGTGTGTGTGTGTGTGTGTGTGTGTGTGAAAAATGGTGTAAAAGGTAAACAAATTCTCCAAAGTAAACTAGAGTTGTTTGGCATGACAGTGACGGATAGTTTTCAGTATGATCAAATTTAACTTACAGACAGAGTAATAATCAGAAGAAGCACACACACAGACACACACACAGGTTTACACAGGTGTCCTTTTTCCAACATTGCATTCACTTCATTCATTGTGGACAGCTTAATTCAAATCCTAACCCTAACCTTAATCATAACCAATTCACACCTTAACCTCAGAAATAATGCTTTGCCTCATTAGGATCAAGCTTTTTTTTTACACGAGGACTACTGGTTCCAACAAGGTCAGTGTTTATACCAGAAAGGTCCCAAAGAGGGACGCGTGCACACACACACACACACACAAATAATAGGGCACACGTGACGTCACCACAAAGTATTTAAGGACCTACTCACTCCCTCGGTGGACACACAGAGAGAGAAACACACGGGCCACTACATTTGACCTGACACAAAAATATAGTGTCTGGGCAGCAGAGCGGCTTCGTGGCCTTGTGTGACAGTCTCAGCGAATCAAAACAGCATCCCTTTATACTCTCATTTATCACAGACCTCTGGGTCTGGGTAGTGCCCTGACAGAACAGGATAAAGAAGACTTTGAACTCATCACTTACAATTGTTTTTTCTTCTTAAAAATATATATGGTGGTTGGTTCTCTTCACTATATTGGTCAGAATTGAATAAAGTACATGTCTGCAATACATTTGTCTAAAATATGATCTTTTAACTCTCATGTGCCTAATAATGAATTAAACAGAATGCTTATGTGGAAAGACATCAAATGTTTGTACGGAGCTCACTATGATGTTATTACAGAATACCTTTAGAAAATAATTGGGTGTTGTAATGTCTGTACTGGTGGTGCCACCAGCTGGCTGTAAACTGTCACTGCATAAAAGGTTCACTGCTGTGAGTACATACCAGTATGTAATCCTACATACTGGTCACACACGGTAAACCTCCCTCTGTGTGTCTCTGTCTCCCAGGTGTCTGATCCTGCAAGCCTGCTTTCTAAACTGATCCGCTGCAAGGTAGACCGGGAAGACATGCTTGGCCTTTTGGGTATTGTTGGAACAATCCTCAACCTGCTGGTAGTGGTTTTAGTTTACATGCACACTCCTGTACGACATATTTTTCCTTTTTTACGGAAAAAAACGGCAGCTGTGGTTGCCAGAATAATTATGTAAAAAGTAATGCAAAACTGTAACTATCTTTACAGAATAACCTGTACAAAAAAAACAGTTATAAATTGTAAAAACTTACATTTTAATCCAGTAAATTTAACATTGGATTTCTGCTGAATTAGAATGACCATTATGTTATTAAACCAATTTACATCAAAAATCCATACTGCTCTCTAAAGGGTCACAGAGGGGCTGGAGCCAATCACAGCTGTCAGTGGGAACTGAATTTTTCCATCAATTCCCCTCAAAATCTACAAATAAAGTTATTTTAACAGTATCATGTTGTCATTTAAACTGCATTATATTGCTTTTTGTATTATGGTTTTTCTGTGTTTGAACTATAGTAATAGATAACTGCTACAAAGAAAAATGTTTGCATATTGTCATATTATTTCATTTAAAGTAAACAATGCTCCATTGTATTTCCATGTACAGGTTATTGATGTCATCATTTGACAGCATTTCAGTGTTAATTGTATGGACATTTTTTACAGTGTACAAACAGACTGAATATATGGATTTATGATGCTTTCAACTGTTGTATGGGATTGAAGGAAGACAAACAGAAGGAAGGGATGCACATTGCTTTGAACACAAAGGGAGTGCTTTAGTGTAATACTTACTTCAGAGAAATCCTTTGTCACAAGGTGTTTTGCAGTTTGAAGAGTGAACTGAGTGGGTTTATCAGATAATCTCATTGTGTATGTTTATCACTTAATTTCATCACTGCATTTTAAAGTGTAATCGTGATTACCAAATATTGCTGTCTGAAGAAAGCTGCAAAACATGAGGCAATAGGATGCGCTCCTCTTTACAAGACACATGCTTTACACACACACATACTCACAGTACCTGACAGGTAAATTACGATCTTGCATACAGTACTGAGCTCAAGTTTTAAGCACTTTAGATATTCAGATTCTCATCCATAACGCAATACCATTAGAAGTCCATTCATACCATTAGTCCCAAATTCATTCTGCATCATGACCACGACCCTAAACAACCTACCAAGTACCTTAAAAAAATGTGTACAGGTGTACGGAGGATAACTGCTGCTCTTTTAAAGGCAAAGCAAGGTCACACCAGATAGATTTGATTTAGGATTTTCAATTTGTATGAAGTTGACTGATAAATTAAAAAAAACTACTCATGGCATTATTTTTTGGAAGCATCCTCACTTCACTTTAAGTGCCAAAAACCTTTGTACAGCACTGTACATATGGCATATATTGTGAAGCTGTTAAACATGGAGTATATATTTGTTCATATATGTATTCTTTGTAAACACTGATGTGAAACTAAAATGATATTCTTCTCCATCTTCAGTCATACTCTCTGATATTCAGTGAAAACATACAAATAATGATGTTAAAACACTATAAATGATATGTTTATTATGAAAATGCATCTTGATTCATACTTTTGGATACTCTATGGTACAGTTGCAGTATTATTATCTGCATTATCGATTTTAATGTCGGGCAATATCTGACAACTGGTGATGATGTCAATCTTCTCAGACACTGCCTTCAGGTCGTCTAGGATTAATCTGATGCTGTGGGAAGCGTTGATGATGGCGCCCTGTGAGGTATTGAGTTGAGCTGTTGCACTGCGTACCTTTAACAAACAACAATCAGAATCAAACTATTGCTGCCACAAGAATACTAAGATTAAGGCATTCCAACAAGAATGAGCATTTCTAAACTGTTTGCTGTTAAAAAGTGGCTAACGCTGAGTTCGATAACACTAGACCAGGGCTGTCAAACTCATTTTAATTCAAGGGCCACATACAACCCAATTCGGTCTCAAGTGGGCCAAACCAGTAAAACCATTGCATATAACCTACAAAAAAAAAAATATATATATATATATATATATATACAGTTGCAATCAGAAATATTCAACCCCCCAAAGATTTTAAGGATTTATCTATTAAAGTTTTGTCAAAGAGCCAGATTCTTCTTTGGATGACTTCTTTATGAGTTGAGTGATACATAAAATAAACACAGAAAATAAATGATGTAGTATTTGTGTGTAACAGTATATTTTGTTAAGATAGCCATGTCACAATTATTCAACCCCTATATAATATTGTTGTTTTTAAAGCCTTCCACCAGTTTTTATGGCCTAAAGTGGAGTAGAAACATAATGAAGCCTTTGGGAACTCTATAATGATCCTTCATTTGATTCAGCTGTGATGCGTATATAAACCCCACCCATGAAGGTATCCAAGGTGAGCTGCAATCATGGGAAAGACAAAGGAGCTTCCAAAAAGCTGAGAGAGGAGATTATTTCATCACACCTGAAGAGCTGTGGGTATAAGAAGATTTCCAAAACATTCAACATTCCGAGAGACACCATTGGGAACATCATAAGGAAGTTCAAAACATCTGGAACAACTGCAAACCTGCCTGGCCGTGGAAGAAAGCCCAACATTTCATCAAGGGCCCATAGCAACTTAGTCAGGACAACTGAGAAAACCCCCCATGTTACTGCAAAACAACTACAGGATGACCTGATGAAGGCTGGTACATGTGCTTCAGTGGCAACTATAAGACGAGCACTGAATAAACAAGGACTTCATGGCCCGACTCCAACACGCTCCACTCTTGACCACAAAGAACATCAAAAGTCGCCTAGAATAATCCAGGAGGAATTTGGATAAGACTACAGAGTTTTGGGAGACAGTTCTATGGACTGATGAAACCAAGCTGGACCTGTTTGGACATATGGACCAGCGGTATGTCTGGCGTGCGAAGGGCCAGGCTTGTGACCACAGGAATACCATCCCCACAGTCAAGCATGGAGGTGGATCATTGATGATGTGGGGCTGTTTTTATGCAGCAGGAACTGGCAATCGTGACCGTGTACCTGGTATCATGGATTCCCAGAAATACCAGGCCATTTTAAGGAGGAACGTGATGTCTTCTGTTGACAAATTGAACCTTGGTGATCATTGGACTTTCCAGCAGGACAATGATCCCAAGCACACCTCCAAGTCAACCAAAGCTATGTTGAGAAATAGATCCTGGAATGTCCTGGAGAGGCTTTCTCAGTCACCAGATTTAAATCTGATTGAAAATCTTTGGTGGGATTTAAAGAAGGCAGTTGCAGCACAGAAGCCATCAAACATCACTGAGCTGGAGGCTTCTGCTCATGAAGAATGGGCAAAGATACCGATCGAGAGGTGTAAGAAGCTTGTCAGCACCCACCGAAAATGTTTGTTAGAAGTTCTAAAAGCAAAAGGATGATCCACAAAGTACTGAAGCTGGGGGTTGAATAATACTGCACATGCACATTTGTTAAGAGAGTTACATTTTTCATCTGAACTTCAAAGTTGAGTCAACTTGTGTTGTCAAAATAACTCAAATATGTATCAATAAATATTTTCTGTTATTTAATGAGGTTTTTTGTCACTTATTGTCATTATCCTTCATACACATCACTAAAATGTCTTTTGAGGTGAGGGGGTTGAATATTTCTGATTGCAACTGTATATATTGAGATATATATATATATATATATATATATATGTTATATCTTTACTATGATAAACCATCCATTTACTGTGAAAAATGAGCCGTTTTAACTATATTATGTCTGTTTTGTTTGTTTTTAATATATTCATTTTTGTGCATTTTGGGCCACTTTAGAAAGTCATCAAATTTCAGAGTTAAGGACATTTGGGGTGAAAAATTGGAATTATTTTTCTGTAATATTCATAAGTTGCAAAGTTATCCACAGGCCGAATTGGACCACTTGGCGGGTCGATTCTGGCCCACGGGCTGAATGTTTGACCCCCCTGGACTAGACAATCAATGGGCTGCAGTGACCTCTGTAACAGTGTTGGGGTATTAAAACTGTATTTGGGAGGACCTTTGTAAAGTATGAAATCAACGGCAAGTGTTCTGAGTCATAAATAGCAGCGTACCTCCCTGCTGGCACTGCCGTAAACGTGCCGTAGCGTCTGTCCCACATTTGAATACAGCCGGCTGTTAGACTCCTGTAACTTCTGCTGCAGCAAGGTGTCACCTGTAAGAATAACATACAACAAATAAGTGAGAACTGTGAGCCAGACTTCTTCATTTGATTGTACGCTTATCCATTTGATAAAAGCCATCCATGACTAAGTATTGATGAATGGTAAAGAGAAAAAAATCTGCCCTTATCATTGTAACTTTATTTACCAATCCACAATATACTGCAGTTACTAATAAAGGACTGGCTATATCTTTCAGTATTTAAAGATCAGAATTATTAATTCATTATTGGCCACCATCACTCACTGTGTGGTCTGTGTTTGGGGCTCGGCCTGTCTTCTACTATCGACTGTACATCTGGGTGGTCCCTCACTACAATGAGCGGAGGCAGGTCCCTCTTGAGGATTTGAGCACTTTCCTGACTCAATGAAGGGAGTCGGTCCGCCTGCTCCAGCTCACCCTCGCTGTCCGTTTCAGACGCCTCCCCAGGAACCTGAACGCATCCACACACACAAAAACACAATGTAGAGTCATGACAGGAGAGGTGGAAACATGGTTTGATGCATATGAATCTCTCTCTCTCTCTCTCTCTCTCACACACACACACACACACACACACAGGTGCGTACAACACAACAACCTTGGCTCCCACTGTGGTAGATTGGGAAGGAGGCAGGGAGGTGATGTAGACTTCATCGTCAGAGTCTGTCTCAGATGCCTCGCCTTGCACCACTATCTGGTACCTGCTGGACATGACTGCACACACACACACACACACACACACACACACACACACACACACACACACACACACACACACACACACACAATAACAGACAGGCACACACACAGACACACACACACACACACACACATACAGATACAGACACACACACACACACACACACACACACACACATACAGACACAGACACACACACGTTAATAAACTACAATTAATTTAGTAACGTTTGGTAATAATACTGCAGTCATTAAATAAAGGTTGTTTTTATGCTTTTAGTACAACTCTACCCAATCAGAGGTTACAATCTGTGCCTTACCTTAATGATGGCAGTCTAAATAATACAATCGTCTAATGCGTTGAAATAAATCCAAAACGTTTCAAAGCTTCTTCTGTGATGGTTAAAAAAAACAACAATCACATGAGCAGTCAGGAAGTGGCTTGTTTTTCCAAACAACCAATCAGAGCCGAACAAGTATATCACGTGGGACAAATATATCATGCTGTGATTGGACGAAATGCCTTCCGTAGTAATCAAGGGGTATGCTTCAAAATATCTGAGGCGTACGCCGAAATGGACTTCTGGCGGGTGGAAACTTCTACGCAGTAAACATAATAGGCCTTTGGTGGATCAGGCATGTCTTATTATTAGATGTGTAATTTATTTGCGTGGTTTGTGGAGCATGTGTGGAATAACTGAGTTGCCCTTTTTTCCTCCTAGGATGGGGAAGGCATGTGTAGTGCCTTCGCCTTCCTATGAAATAACCCTAACCTACCCATGTGACGCTAGCGGACTGCCCCGGTGTAATAACGAGTGCACATCAGGACCCAAAGCTTGTGTTTACTTCCCGCAGTAATTTGACAGGTATGTTTAACATCATATTCTGCTATATGTATCTATATTAACTGCGAGCTGGGTCATACATGCATGCACACACACACTTGTGTCCTCACTCTCTTCTATGTTTCAGAGAAAAGAAAACTGTTTATCATCTCTCTACATCACTAACTAGCTATTTTGGAGCTAACTAGCATGCTAAACGCCAAACTTGGAGCTGTAATTAAACCCTTTTGTGTCCTTATAGCTGCCTGTAATGTCTTCTGTGTGTTTGTCAGGAAAATGGCAGACGAGGTGTTGTTTGAATTTCTCCACATGGAGATGGTGTCACATGTTTACAAGGAGCAGCAGTCCAGTAAAGGAGAACTGGACAACAAGGTGTGTTGAATTACTGACATGTATACTTTAATTTGGATATACAGAGGAAAAAACTTACCATACTAGCTTTTTTTTCTTTTTCTCTATTGACATATGAAACAGGTACAATCGATTTTTTTTTTTTAGCACAAAATGATCATATATACATAGAAAGGGGTATTAATAGTAATAGAAAACTAAGAAGTTTGACTTTTTACCTGTACATTTTCTTTTATGACTATGATATTAGCCAATAAATTGAAAGATTTTATAATATATCGATTGAATGATCAATTAAAGAGTCATTTTTCTAGTATTGGAAATGGTCCGTATGTCATGTTTCCAAAATGATATACAATTTTATTAGTATTGCTGTTGATAAAGATGCATGTTACTCCAAATGAGGCCAAAATAAGTCAACAGCAGTCCCAGGGGTAATACAACCAAATGTACAACTGATATCAATATATTTGCTGAGTTTTTAAAAACAGTGTATCTCCAGCTTACCTGATGATCACTCTCTGACTGTATGTATTAGAAGTTTACTTACTGTGAGTTTATAATTTTACAGTGCACACCAGTCCCACACAGATAGCTGATATCCACTTAACTAATTAACCATCAACATTTCTTTTTTTTCTCCTCAGGACAGAGCTGTCTGCGTCTCTGTCCTGGAAGGGATGGGCTTCAGGGTGGGACAAGGACTTATTGAGAGGTTGGTGAACTCACACAAACTGTATGTGCAACACACGCTAAGTGTAACTCATGTCAAGTGTCTAAGCTGATGTTTGTTGCTCTGTCAAGGTTGACCAGAGACTCCCCCAGCTTTAAGGATGAGTTGGATGTGATGAAGTTCATCTGTAAAGACTTCTGGACAAAAGTCTTCAAAAGACAGATTGACAACCTCAGAACGAACCATCAGGTAAAGTAAACATGTTGCTTAGATTAGATTTACAAGATTATTGTCATTGAACAACTACAACAAGATGCAGTTGGCAAGAAACCAGAGGTGCAATTTAGTCAGAAAGTGCTTTTGTACAGGATATAAATAACTATGAGCAGCTTACAAGATATACACTGATATAGATATACAGATATACACTTGTGCAGTGATGCAGTATGTTATGCTAATTGACATTGTGGTGACTGGTGAGGGAATGTGCACTGCCTTCAAGAATACCAGAAAAATCTAAATCTCAGGGAAACATCACATTTTTCGTTTTCAAAGAATGATACCCAAAATGTTGTACGATTACACTGGGAACACAAGCAACTACTTCATACTCTATATAGATGGCTGATGTTATTGCTCAATTACTCTAATTTCTCCTGCTATTGAGACGTATGGCCTTACAATCTCTTTGTGGCAAAGAAAATGTCAAATATATTACTTTGCAGTAAAAGTCAAACAAGGTCATATATTTAATTTCCTATTAACTTTTAGGAAACTTCTACTAGTAAACGAGGCACTAAAATATGTTAAATCATATTTGAGAGTGTTTTTAGACATTAAAAACAACGTTTATGTAAATTAATGCTCATCAAACGCTTATTAAACATGTATTTCTTGCCATAGGGCACCTATGTTTTGCAGGACAACAAGTTTTCCCAGCTGACTCAGCTCTCTAATGGGAAACAGTACCTGGATCAGGCTCCTAAGGTAAACACACTCTCCTCCTCACACATATAAAGAAGATACATTCCTGCTGCTGTTACATGGAAATCCTGTACAAGTCGGCACTTAAGGCTTTATATTTTTTGGCACACAACCAAAGAAACCAGGATTAATCTTGTTGTTGATAATCTAATTCCGTTGTGTTCTCTTAGTACCTCGCCTTCTCGTGTGGTGTGGTGAGAGGAGCTCTGTCTAATCTGGGTCTGGACAGTGTGGTGACCGCTGAGGTCTCTGTCATGCCGTCATGTAAGTACCATCAGGGGTGTTCAGAACAAATTCATTAGTGTCTTCAAGATGTATTTTAATTTTGGATACTGTTAATTAAAGATAATCTTGTCTGTGCCTCCGCAGGTAAGTTCCAGGTCGTTGTCCAGAAATTGTGACATGATCCTCTCTGCTGCTGTGGTGCTGATGGGCAGGACTCTGTTGATGAAAGGTTCTGCTAATCCTAAAGAGAAGATAGTAGTTCCTGTTCTCCCACTGAGCAGTGCAACCACAGAGGGGATCAAACACCACCCTGACTTTCACTACAGGGCCAAACAGGACTGGCAAGGTTCTGCTAACAACCAGGTACAGTGCTGTACCTAAGGACAGGGCCAAACAAGGGTTAGCCAGGTGTTACTTTTTACTTGTGCTATAAAGCAAACAAAGCAAGATTTTATTTTTTTTCCCTTTTACATCTTGTTTTTGGTAGTGGGTTACTCCCCAATTAAGCTAAACAACATACATTGCTTTAATCCTCTGTTTTAACTAAATACGTGGAGCCGAGTCCTGACTGATCCCAGGTGGCTGAGAAATGTTGGCTGTCAGTGGCTGTGAACACAATAATGTTAATGTGATTGTATAGTTAATGTTAAGGTAATTCAGTGTTTGTAATGTGTTGCGGTTTCCATGTTTATTAGGAAGCAATTGGAAATGAATTGATGTATAATGATATTTAAGGTCGTAATGATTCCCAATCCATCTCCTTTAGCATCCCTCCAAATAACTATGTAATAAGCCTTTACAGATGGCTCTTCAGATTCATAATTTCCACACTTGTCTCTCTGCAGACTCTTTAAAGAAGGTGTAACCAGCTCCTGGTGCTTAGCTCTGCCTTGTTGCAGATTGCCTTTAGGAGCTAGGTTTTTCCTGTATGCTGGTGGTCATTAACATTTCTGATCATTCAATGGCAAAATGCAAATCTAAGATGAGTCATTGGTACAGAAATGTAACTGTAATTCTGTTATATTGTTAGATATAATCATTTCTGGGCTCAGCTTTATACAAATTTGACAGTTAAATAACAGCTATGTAGTGAGCATTTCAAGCACCATGCAGACTGGGTTTACAGTTTATTATTTGTTCTATAAAGATGTACATTCTTATCCTTTGTACAGCATTTATATGTAAATGTGCAGCATTGAGAGTTACCTAGCTAAGCTAGAGGCTAGCTAGAGTTGCCATACAATACATTGCAAATGTGATTCAATCAAGTTGTTGATGCTCTAAAATGATTAAAATGGATTTCTGGGTTACATTTGTCTTTCACATCTTGCTTTGTACAACAGTCTCCTCAAATATAGGTATTTTCCTAAATGACTACACACATGCAACGGATGTCTCATTTCTATCCTGACATAGTTTAAAACTGTGAGGCTGTAAGTATAGTCAGTCTGTTTATTTTATTTAATCAATTAAAACATTTTTTCTCTAAATGAAAGACTGATGTTGTGACAAAGACTCCACGTGTTGTTGCCTACTTGTGCCACTAGAGGGACACATAAAGCTGTCATTAATGTTGCTTTACCCAACACAATTAGTTAGTTAAATTCAGTGCTTCCTTATCTGTTATTGCTATCTTGTTTTCTCAAATCTCTACTTTCATTTTTATGTACTTTCTCTCGCTCAGACTTGCACCTAAACAATATATTTTTTGTACAGTAAAATAATGTGAAAATGTAGAGTTTGAAGTATTATGTCAGAGGCAACAGTGTTTTTCTATTACCTGACCCTCTGCCTTTTCTCTTTTCATCGCCCTCCTGCTTAACAAGTGCAGCACATTCCACAGCGTGCACTAGCAACAGCAGTTTCATCTTCCATCTTTCCTGCTTAAGTTATTAATGTTTTTGATCCATATCATGAGCTTGGTATTAAGAGGTTGTACTGTATGTTACTGTACTTTACTTCTGAGATACTTAAGTTCAGTTTTCAGGAAAAACCAGGTAGCCTGGAGCGCTGTGTGTGTTTTTAATCAGCTCATCATCAAGTCTATCATTATATATGGCAGACTATTTTTAATTCTATTTCCTGTCAGGATTTTCACTCCTGATTAAGTTATGGTAGAGATTCATGTTGACAATATTTCATTTAGTTGGTGGTTAAAGTGTCCCTGACTGTTCAATACTCCACGGTCATCTGTGAAATAGTTTTATTGAATAAAGGCACATGAAACTGATGCCGCTCTTCATATTTGCTATTGCCGTGACAGAAGTAATTGCTGTCTGTGTTGGCTCACAACATGTTGTATTGAACTGTACAAAGAGAAACTGTTTGTACTCGTGTGCCCTTATTGTAGTGTCCTAGCACCAACATTAAAAACAAAAGGAACACAACTCGAAGTATGTTGAAAGTAAAGAGATGGAATGACACAGAGGCACTCTACCAATTTTACACCTGAATGTCAGTTTACTTGTTATAGGGAATACCAATAAACCTGTGGACAAAAGCTATAAAATGGTTGGAGGGAGCTTTTTAAAGTCTGAGAAAATACTGTGATTTTTGTCATCAGGGTCCAATTTAACAAAAACAACAACAACAACAACAAAGAAAGGTTGCATTATTGGAAGTGTAAATCCAGGGCTTGGGCATGACTTTTGACCAACTTTATGGAAGTGCAATACTACATTGCTGTAGTACCCCTTCATCTTAACACAGTTGTCTTAGATTTTGGGTTAGAGCTCAAACTGGGTTACATCCTTAATTATGGAGGTCCTCAAGACAAGAGTACTTGAAGAAGCTTAAAAGTTAAAACAAAAAACTTAAACAAGATCCTTGGTTTATACTTATAACCAATCTATTCCTGCTGCTAGTGTATGATAGGGGATAGTTATATGTGGGGGTTTTGAAACTCCAAAACAACTGAAAGAATACAGTGAAAGAAAGAAAAAGACAGGAAAATTGTGTTAGTCTGCATTAATGTGCAGCACCTGACTATAGCCCACTCTTTCGCCCATTTGTTGCAACCCATTAAACACTTAGACCCAAATCCTCTCTGGAAAGAAGAAGGGAGAAAAAATGAGAAGGAGGGATTAAAGGGAAGGCCTGGGAGGGCATTGTATAAGTCGGGTGGAGGAGGAGAGAGTGGGCAAGAGGAAACAGGGATGGAGAGAATGAAGAGCCTCTACAGGAGGCTAGAGGGATATGAAAGGTAGAAAAGAAAAGTTTATTGTAGGGTGGGGTGGGGTGAGGGGGGGGGGGGGGGGTTGGAGGGGTTGAGACAGATGATGGTGTGTGATCATTAGAAAAAAAAGAAGGGGTGAAGACATGGGTACTTTCATCTACCTGTTCCTCAATACCTCACAAACAATATGTCGTGAGAGAAGAAACGGGGGGCCCATCTCTCTGGACAGTCAAATTTGGGAGAAGAAGGTGACAGTTCAGTAACAGTAACAGCTGTTTTGTGCGGCTTTACACAGTTTCGCTCCCCTTTCTCCTGCTGCATCACAATGTCACCAATACACTCACAAAGAGAAACGGTGAATGGAAGGAGGCAGGAGAGCAAAGGAGGAGGAGGAGAAGGAGGAGGAGGAGGGGTGTTCAGGGGCTAGAAGAAAGAAAGGAGGTGTTGGGGGGGTGTGCAAGTAAAAAAAACAAAAAAAAAAACAGCATTCATTCGCTCAAATTGATGACTTGCTACATTTCAGTAACACTGTCTGCATAGACTGGCTCAAGTCTTTTGTAGTGCGGGATTGGGATGTTGACAGATACTATTGATCTAGGTTAGGTTTCCCAAAAGCTGCTCAGTTTTAACTGGCTGAAACTAATTCAAATGAACCTAACACAATTTAAAAAATCATTGTTGAGGCCTGTCAATTTGGTATAAGTCGTTAAATTAAAATCAAATACTAGGGGGTCAAAAACAATGGAAGATAAGTTTGATTCATCTTTAATATTTGGATACTACCTGGAAGCTAAGTGTGCTGTAGCTGCATACAGTAGTTAATTTACAATTTGAACATGTTTATTTGTTTTAGTTGGTTAATTACGTGAACTAGCAGTAGCAGCATTTGGCATGGGTTAGCTGATTGTTAACTGCTAGCTAGAGTCCAATGTGTTAACTAGTGATACTTTTTTTAAAAACAGCATTGTAGGTTAAATTTATCAGCAACAGGTAATTACAGTGTTGAATTGGAAGTGTTTGGTGTTTATTTAAATATGTGTATTCTTTTTAGTTGAGTGACTTTATGAACTGGCAGTAGGAGCATTTCACAATGACATTTGTGATTTAAGTTAGTTTGGTTTTGTCAGTTTAAAGAAAAGGCAGCATCCTCTAAGTTAATTTGATCGACAAGAGATAACAATTTGTTAAACCATCAAAAAATGTAAATTTTGGTTGGAGCAAGCTTTATTTTTCATTGAAATTTCCACTTGGATTACATTTTCCAAAATGAACTGCAAGACTGAATGAATAAGAATAAACTTAAGAGTCAAACTAAAAAGCCTAGTCTTCTTTTCGTCAGACATCCACGTTGCTGTATTTAACAACCGTGTGATCTCACAGGATGCCGCCCACTTTCATCCTCTCACATTGCCCTTTCTTCTTTATCTCTACACTTCATCTGCACAACTTTGTTTTCTGCTCACACTATTACCTTTTTCCTCCTTTGCCTACTCATTCAACTTCCTCCGCTCATGCATAGTAAAAGTGAGTTTCTCTCACACACCAAACACAAACCATGTCTCTTGGGGCCATATGTTGACCCGCAGTGGACCTGAATACAGCCATCTGCCTGCCTTTCCTATGTCCCACAGGGCAAGAGTGTGGGAGAATGTCTATCACACACAATGCAACACACACACACACACACACACACACACACACACACACACACACACACACACACACACATGCCTTTAACCCCTTCACAGCCACTAATCATTCCCAGACAAGCCAACCCCATCTCATGTTAACAGTGACAAGATAACAGCTCTTGTATGTGTGTGCATGAAAGACAGATTCCTGGAAGGTCAGCCATGAGTATGCATCTTTATCTATGTCCTGTTTTTTTTGGGGTGTTTTTGACAATGTGAATGAAGAGAAAACTTCTTTCCATTGTCATTACGTTTTTTTAAAGTGATGAGATCCCCTATTATTGTGATGAATGTAATTAAACTAACAATTTAGTTTAAAATACCAAGCTGTTTTCCTGTCAGGCATATGTCCCTGAATGTGGCACTTTATATCTGGAGACACGGCCCTAAAAAATATATATGTTGATTTAATGAGCATAAATTAAGTTGTGTTGTTAGACTTGCTAATGGCGCTGAAGCCTCTTAGAAGCCTGAGCCGCTCACATTTATCAATTCTTATTAAACTACCACTCAGCTAATGCACATAGTGTACAAAGTGAAGAGATGAGGGGATATAATTGAAGGAAAGGAGAGTAATAAAGTGAAGGATTTGAGGATGAAAGGGGGATGGTTGGATGGAGGCAGTGAGTAAGAGAGAAAGGAAATGGGTGGGAGCCCAAGATTGGTAAGATTAAACCCCAAACAATAGACTTCTTATCTCCACATGAAATCTCCATGGCATGACTACACACACAAAAACACACCAGTGCCCTGCTATCCTACAGCAGACTGGCTGGAGCAGCCAAAACACTAAGTGTGTGTGAAGGAACAGAACAGCTGCCCCTTTTTTTTGATTGAGCATTTTTTCAGAACATGAGGCCATAATGAAAGACCTCACTTAAGTCAACAGTGGCCATTTAGAAGAAACAATTGACATTTTCTTAATAATTAATGCACTTTACTCCTGTCATTTAGGTTAAGTGCATTCAAGTTTAAACACCTGCTAAGATTGTTATTGACTTGTGAAGCAAAGCAGCAGGGTTTGTAATCACAATCTTCATGCTGAGTGTGTGATTCGTTTTAGGCTCCCGAGTGCAATTTCACCTGGAAAATCTGAAGTACGTACTTTCCCTCCTGTTGACAACTTGTAGACGACAAAAATGTAGTCACTGAAACACTGGATATCACTGCTGTACTATACTGAATAAATTATAACCGTTAATGTACACTAAATTAGTTTTTTTAATGGGCTGTCCGCTTAAAGCCATACATCTCACATTTGGCAATTTCTAAATGTTCAGATAACCTGCAAGATGAAATCTTCTTCTATAGGTTGAGGACATTATCTAATAATCTGGAGCAAGGCTATTCTTATTATATGAAAAGTTGACATTTTGAAGATGGTTTCTGTGTTGTGGACCATGACACATCAGTCTTATCGCTTAGTGTATTCCCCCCTTTAGTGTGAGATCTCCACTTCAAAGTGAGGTGAATTCCTGATATCTTCACTTTTGCCATCATGTATAGATAGTCAACCTCAACACTACAGGGCCACAAATATAATCTAGTATGCAAATCAGAAATGACAGTTCACTGGTTTCCTGTTCGCTTCCTTCCGGCACCTTGCATCTGAAACGTCACAAATGTGTGAGCATTGTTGCAAATACACAACCATCAGGCAGAAAGTTGAAGGAAGCAAACAGGGCTTCAGTAACTCTCTTCACTTCTTTCTGAGAAGATGAGTCAAAACATGTCTGTTAACTTTACCTGTAGAGGATAAGGTGAAAAAGCCAAAAGTCAGTTTAAAAAAAACAAAAAAAACTTTATTTCAGTACAAAAAAAAAGCAAAAGAAACCTAAATATATTAAACTTGATACAAGCATTAACAACTCAGTCCTCTATAAATACGTTAAAATAAATTAAAGAAATTAATTTACTAACACTAAACAGGCCTCAAACATGTTGATGAAAAGGCAATTTTAAATAGAGCAGTAACAGGACAGTCTGTTCGTCTAACCAACTACATAATAAACACACAAAAACAGCCGAGTAACATTTTTAAAACACTAACCCTACAGTATGCTGGATCTAGCTCGGTAAGGCAACGGGCCTTGGCACACGATCAGGTGAATTGTGACCAGGACGCTACACATTCATAACAGTAGGAAGCCGTAACAGGAAGAATTAATACTGAATGAAAGAAGAGAGATGGGAAATAGTGGGGGTGAGAGTCATGAAAACATGACACCAGTGCTGTGCCTATACCTGACTGAGGAGAAGGAAAGAAAAACCCAGATCCTGGGAATGTTAAAAATCATCGAAAATACAGATTAGCACCACAACATTTTAGGAAACATGCTCAAGACTATAAAAAAACAAAGTCTTTGAGGAAACGTTCTCTTGATTGACTTCACATCTAAGCCAAGTGTCTTGCGTATCAAAATAAACATATCTAAATAAACAAAATGCCAGCTGTTACTTCAGTGACACTTTACAGATCAGAGCCTTAAAAAAATGGTCTTTCTAGTCAGTAAATCATACAGTTAACGATATGACATGAACAATGAACTTGGCTTATTTTGTAACGTCAAACTGAGTCCCTCTCCTCTATGACTGCAAAGCAGCGTGAATTTGGTCACTTGGTGGTAGTTTGTCAATAATGCACTTGAGATAGAAGAGCAACTCTCTTCACAACTTGACCGAAAAAATACAACAACAAAAAACGTTCACCTCACTTCACATCTTTCCTAACGAACCAGAAAATCTTGGATCAACACTGTAACATGACCTGTTAAAAAACACTACAGGCACTTCATCTGTTAAAAAACTTAACATTCAGGTTTAAGGCCTTCTAGTCGAGGCCAGTTATCCAAACATAACCTCAGACTGCACAGTTATGAGGAAAACACTTTCACTAGCTTATAAACAATACTACTGCGTACAGTTAATGGAAAAATATAACAAACAACACTTCCTAAACATAGGTCACATTGTGTGTTTTCCCACCATAATCAAAAGCTACAAACAGATGTCTTTGGCTGTATCACATTCTTTTGATCGTTCACAAGATGTTGACAGAAGTATAAATGGATTGTGTGGTTGGACTAAACAACAGTTGGCCCCCGAGGCCCATCACACTGTGATTACAATATTTTTTGTCGCGATTTGCCATTTCATCTTACCATTTTGATAAAGCATCAACTTCTATCTTGATATGTTTACTCTGTTTTGGTGGTGGCGACACACGTTTTAGTTTCACCATCATTCTGGCTTCCCTTACGCACATAACAGTGAAATTTTAACCACATTAATCTAACAGGCAAATCTCTCTGAGCGTTCTTAGTCAGTCTTTGTTTCCTTTGACACCACAAACAGTGTCTAAAGTAAATGTCACTCCAGTGGCTGTGTGCGCGAGGAAAAGTGTGCATTTTATAGGGGTGGCTGCGCTTGAATCTGGACATGTGTGTACTGCATATACATATGTTATGGTGTCTGCATGTATGTGTATGTGTGCATATGCGTGTGTTTGTGTGTCCCAGCACACTACAGCCTAAAGGCAGAACCCAGTAGCATCCTCGGGAACAGAGAGCTGACTGAATACGGCCAGACGTTTGCCGTTAGCATCAGTATTGCAGGAATCGGAGCCGCTGAGTGAGCTAGCAGAGCTGCTTCCTCCATCCTGATCCTGGTCCGACAGGGACGTGTAGGACAGGGATCTGGTTCCAAGCGGCCCTGAGAAGACCCCAGTGGCACCGGGACTCTGCCTCAGGGAGGGGGAAGCGGTCGGAGACAGGCCACATGGAGAACAGCCAGAATCTGGGGAAGGCAGAAATGGAGACCTTGGATCTGCTGGAGTGGCCTGGCCCATGCCGGGTGGGTACTGGTGGACAGGGGAGGCCTCGAAGGCAGAGTCCATCTCCAGGAAGGCATGAGAGAGGAGGTCGGTAATGTCAGCGCAGGAAGGAGGAGAGGCTGAGGGAGCACGTGTGAAAGCGTTGGTTGCGGGAGGAGGATGAACAGGAAGGGCAGGCTGAAGGGCCTGCTGGGGAGCAGACGGAAACCCAGCAAAGCTGAAGCTCTGTCTGACAAGAGGGGGTCTATGCGTGCGAGAGGGGGGCATGGGCTGCGGGAGAACACTTGAAGAGCAGGAAGAAGTTGAGGAGGAACGGGAGAGGGAGTGTTTCATTTCTTCCTCGTTGTTGTGGACGAAGTGGCAGCGGATCCCATAGGGGCAGAAGCCGATGGTATGAAATGTACGACATGGCTCAGTTTTGTACTTTGGATGTCTGCTTAAATCCCGCAGCTCATCGTGCCCGTGGGCAAACTGGCACTTCCCACCATACTTGCATAAGCCGTTCTCAGTGAAGGAGCGACACAGTTCAGTCTTATAGCGTGATGAGGATGAGGTGGGCGAGCAGGAGTCACTTTGGGAGCCTAGACTTGCTGCTGTGGTGCTACTGGTCTCTACCATGCTGACTGACCGCTGGGACAGGAAGCCTTGCTTTCCCCACTGGGTGGAATTGGGAAGCTGGGAAGGCAGAGGGCTTTCTGACTGCTGCCCCCACTGGTTGGAGGACTGAAACACACTGTCTGGAGAATCCGTGGGTAGGCAGGAGAGGGATGAGAGGGAAAAAGATGTGTTGTTGCTGCGTGGCTGACCGATGCATCCTGGTGTTCTCATTGCCAGACTGAGTGATGCTAGCTGCCTGCTCTGGTCCCTCAGGTCCAGATTAAATAATTGCTGTAAAAAAGAACAGACAAAAACGCAAAATTAGCACAAACATTTGACAAGTAAAATGCAATTAAAATTTTTAAAAATGACCCCTTGTGGCATCTTGTCTGTCTGTCAATTGTAACATTTGCAAAAAGTATGTTGACTGATTTTATTAACCAGCTTTTATGAGTTTAATCAATCCAGAAACACTAATTCACACTCGCTTCCCTGTACAATCATCTCTCAGCCCCCTAGAAGAGTTTTGTTTTGTCTGGTCTGTGTCTACAAGATTTAACAAGTGTTAGCCTAAAAACTGTGTGTATGTGCTGTGTAACACTTGCATGCATCATCTTATTTTATGGCCTATAGTTAGTTTATATTACATCAACACCTACAAGACAAAAGATGTAAACACTCCAATGAAATTCAGTGCATATAATGAATCAGTGCAATAATCAAAGCAGACAGGTATGCTTCAAGACTGGCTGTAGCAATGTAAGTCTGAAAGTTATTAAATATTTAGAGGACTTGTTAAAGCCCAGACTGTTACCCAGTGTAAGTGCATCAGTCATTTTATGAATCTGTACTTTGAACTAAGGAACTAACTTTTTTTCTCTTTGCTGGATGGATTTGCAGAGTAGAAGTTGACTCACATAAAACAGTATTAAAACATATCCTACTCATTTCAATCCCAATTTGCAAAACTAGAAAAAGGTTAAATATGGCATTTGTCACTCTTTTTTTCCATACTTATTGTAAACTAATTTGTCTTATAATGTTTTGAATCTGTTTCTTGATTTTAGGCAGCCAACCCACACCTGGCCAAGGACAACAGATGAAAACTAGCTTTTGGGTTAATTCTGGCATATTTACAGAGCGTATAGAAAAGTATAGTAACTCTTAAAGAAAACCTACTCATTTCAATCCAATCCAATTTCAATGTGCAACACTAAACATTTTAAATATGGCATCTAACATTGACTTGTGTCTGCTAATGTGAGTATAGTAAGACACTAGCAACTTTAAACAAAACACTCATTTCAATCCTTATTTGCAACACTAAACATTTTAAATATGGTATCTTACATTGACTTGTGTCTGCTAACGAGAGTATAGTAGGGCACTTTATAGTAACTCTAAAGAAAACCTACTTAATTCCACTCACTAATTTATGCATTTCTTCATGCTATCAACTATAATTGACTAGATTTTGGTCCTTTATTCAAAGCTAAAACAAATAAAAGATATATGAAAGTTCAACCATGCTTTTTTTTTTTTTTTTTACAGTGGTGTTTTGATTCAACAGGTTGCAAGTGGAGCACCGTTAATTAACCGTCGAGTGAAACTTAAGCTTGTTAAAAAAAATAAAAAGTAAGAAAGAGAGCAAAAATCAACAAGTTAGTTATAAATTTAGTTAAGTTAGATAGTTTAATGGGCCTGCACACAACGCTCCTAACTTTGAGATTAAATTAGCGTGACTCAGACTAACTTTTTAAATCACATGGAACAAACAAGAGCTAGATAACAACACTGGTTAACAATAAAAAGTCTAAATAAATAGTTTCTGATGAGCAAAACATGACAGGTGAAGTGTGCAAACTGCGTAAAGATAGCATTGTGGCATGCTAAGCTAAAATGCTATACCCCCCTCCCTCCCTCCTCTTCTCTCTCTTTCTACTCCTCCTCTCCTGCAACATAGCATAGCCAACTTTTTTGCATGCACTCAACTTTTCATTTACCTTGCACATCATCTCTTCCAGGTCAGCAAACTGGTTGAGGGGGTAAGATGGCATTTTTACGGCAGGGTTATGGTATGATCGTTTCTCTCTCTCTCTCTGTCTGTGTGTATGTGTGTCCCCAGAAGTTTCCAGTCGGTGTGTGTGCTGCTAAACAAGCCCAAGACCAGGACCACGTGTGGGTTTAAAACCTAACAGCGCTGTTGGCCACTCCCACGCTGCTCTGCGTCTGCTGCCCCAAGTTGTTTTCATCATCATCATCATCATCAACATCACTCACTGGTTTTTAAATTCTGCCTCCTTGGGTATGTAGTTGGATGGAAAGTTTATCTTATCTGTTTTTTAATTTAGTGTTATTGTACGGAAGCGTATTGCATTCACTTCAAAAAAAGAAGAAAAAAGTCTGTTTTTCTAAGTTTTTTTTTCTTTTTTCAGTTTTTCTGAATATTTATTTTTCTTTTGTATTGTATATATTTTTTCTGTTTTTCTGATTTTTTTCTTTTTCTGAATTTTTATATTTATTTTTATTTTTTATTGTATAATTTATTTTCTTTTTCTGTTTTTTTCTGATTTGTTTTTCTTTGTCTGTTTTTTCTGAGTAATCTTTGTCTTTTTCTGAATCTTTTTCTGTTTTTCTGAATATTTTTTTATATTATTTTTTATATTTTATACAGACACATACACACACACACACACACACACACATACAGACAAACATACAGTGCTAATCAAATTAACAAACCACGGTACATATAAACAAAATAAAATAAATATATACACACATACATATATAATAATAGTAATAATAACAAAGAATATAACAAGAACAGACAAAAACAACTTTAAAAAAGCATTAAGAATATCACCTCTGGTATATTACCACTCAACACCAATATTACTCTTGTAAATAATGTCACGATTATTTTATTATATGTTTTTATTGTTTTTGTACTTATTATTTATTGTTCTTTATTCTTTTTCTTATTGCTGCTCTTATGTTTTACTGTCCACTTGCTGCTGTAATATTGCAAATTTCCCCATTGTGGGACTAATAAAGGAATATCTTATCTTACATGCAGTCCTCTTCTTGCTGGAACATAAGAGGACGTAAAGGGTTTGTTATAAAGGGTATTGTTACCAATCCAAAAAGTTTTCACTAGTTAGTTTGCTGAATATGTATGTTTTTTATTCATAAAAAAAAAATGTTATTAGGCAGACCTCAATTAAATTAAAAAGTGTCCTGGCTAAAACAGGCAGCACCATAACGTTTCAGATAAAAAACATAAAAACAAGTACAATAGCTAGACCTCTTGTTTGTCAGTATAAAATGATAAAATCATGAATAAAATTACCATAAAACAGAAATTATGTTAATTAATTGAACGTTATTGATTCTCATAGGGAAATTCACTCATTACAGCAGCTCAAGATCACAAGAAAAAACAACAATAAAAAGAGTATAGGGTGATAAATAAAAACTAAATAGTATATATGCATATGATATACACACCTATTACACCTACTATACATATTATATTTATAATGTTGACACTTGACACCAATACCACTTTTTTTTGTCTAAATGGTGTCTGATGTGTATAACGCTGAATACTGTCATGCTATTGAAACTATTAATGCAGTTGGCACTTTTAGCCATAACATATGATCTTGGTGGTTAAAACAAACAAAAGAAAAGTTGTAGAACAAAGGCAACCACAAGAAATAGAAACACAGATAAAGGTGCGTATAAACACAGCAAGAAGGACAAAAGAGGAACACAGGCAGAAGACAGGACAAGTGAAACATATGGACTGAAGAGACGACGGCATGGAGACAGCCTACCCCTATGACACAGACAAGGAGGAGCAGTCTTTGATTTCAAAGCTAAAGGTAGATGTGTGAAAAATTCCACTGCAGAGCAGAGCCATGATATCTGCCAGTGTCCTGACACACACTTGCTGATTTGTCTTCGCATAGACCAAACATAACGTTGGAACAAGTTGTTACATTAACCTGTAACACATATGTCTAATCACAGCACCGCATGTAACCCTAAACTCTAGCCAAGGATCAAATATTGAAGTGGACACACACACACACACACACACACACACACACACACACACACACACACACACACACACATACATACGCCTGCAAGGAGTGAAGTTGTCACACCTCTGGGATTGTAAGGAGGATTAGGACAGCATGCCCAGTAGCCTGATGAGCTGGTAAACAGTTGGTCACAGCTTTCAGTTTATACAGTTCAGTACTTCAATGTAAATAATAAAAATACCAAATAGCTTAAATTAAGATGACAATGTTCAGTTTTTGGAAGTCTGTCAGGGGAAAGAAAATATTCTCAGAGTATTTGTAAATGTTCCTGAGTTAGTTCTTTATGTATTAATGAACTCCCAATCTATTAAAATGCACTAAAGTTCATGAAGAAAGTTATATTACCAATGTAATGAAACGTCAATGAAAGAAACTACACTAATTGCTCAAAAAGGCTGTACTGTGTGAAAAAAAAAAACATTTCGGAAGTGCTCATCCCCCCACCCTGAGAAAGTGTCCGAACATGCTTGAAACCAGATCATAGCTTTAAGCCCTTTTAGTAGGATGGGTTCAGCTGAGACAAAGCTTGCTGAAAGCTTTGTTTTGGTGCAGCCAAGTGGTCACCATTAAGTGTGTGCAAGGTTGTATGGGTTGTGTGTGTGTGTGTGTGTGTGTGTGTGTGTGTGTGTGTGTGTGTGTGTGTGTGTGTGTGTGTGTGTGTGTGTGTATACCAATGCATGTGTGTTTGACAGAGGGTCTCAACCTCCCCCTCCCTTGTGTTGTGATGATGTAATGTTGAAGGTTGTCTCTGCCGGCCGTGTTTTGACTCGTGCGATTTGTAAGTGAAGGTGACTTGTTCTCTGTCATATGTCTGATGTTAAAGGGTAAAAGAGACTAATAGGTGTTTACTGGTCTAATATTTGTACCATGATGGCACACATTAAAGTCTAACAGTCTTGCCTTGTCGCTGTCTGCTGTTGCTTTCAAAACTGCTGCAAAGTTTTGTCCTTAAAGCAAATGGAGATTCCTTTCTCATGCCTGCCTCTGAAACCTAGCAGTGGAGCACAATCCAGATAAATCAGATTGTGTCTAGATCCAATTAAGATGTTAAGGTTAGAGACTGTAGCTTACACCTGGCATTAGAAAGCATCTTGAGTGACCTTTTGTTATCACACTTCTCTGCCTTACTCGTATTTGATATAATGGTCAAAAAGCTTTACGTTTAACAGTTGAAAGGTTTATTTGGTATGGGCAAATGAACAGTTTAGTGAGGTTTGCACACTGATAAGTTTGCATGTACATTTCCAGAAGTGGGATCCCAGTGCATCAGCACGTTTTGGATGTGTTCACACCTTTATTCAGAGCTATCTACTCACAATCATATGACCCAAGGTGCGTTTATGCCAAGTGTGAACAAGGCCTAATTATCTTGCCAGCTGACTTTAACGTGCTAACAGAGACATGAAACACTGGACTAATTAGTTCATAGTCTACAGAGGTTGGCTCTGTTTGTTTGTTTCTTACCCTCATACGAAGACCACCACTGTGAACAACATGCCATTAGCAAGAAGTCAACAACATAAGTGCTTTGCGTAAGCAAGCCCTTCTATTCATTCGGTTAAGTAAACAAATGTCTGTAAACAAGCTATTTGGTTGGTGAGTTGAGTTTACTTCTATAAACAAATGTATTTGGGTAAATTGGGGATTACTGAGTGTAGAGAGAGAGTGAGGGGTGGTGGTGGTGGTGGTGGTGGGGTGTGTGTGTGTGTGTGGGGGGGGGGGGGGGGGGGGCGGGGGGGTCTGAAGGAAAGGGGGAAGGGAGAGGGGAGGACATAGATTGAAAGAGAGTTCTTGCTTCTTGTTGAGTCCAGCTGGGCTAGAGGGCCTTTGGAGCACAATGAGCTCAATGAGCTGCAGAACACACACACACACACACACACACACACACACACACACACTGAATGGGTGGGATAGAAGGGCTTGTTAGGAGGAAAGAGAAGGGGGTGAGAGAGGGATGAAGGAACAGGATTGGGGGCTATTTAGGGGAAATGAGATGGCCAAAGAGAGGAGGGCATGGCTGGAAATGATGGAATCAGAGGTAAGTGATTGGCTTGTGCATCTGCAGGAAGCTTTATCTACAGATTTGGGATTAATCAACCAGACGCCTAAAGATGTGTCATTGGGGCATATTCCCCTGCTTTGTCACATTATATTCCCGCAGTGAAATAATTAGCCCAGACATTAGGAAAGCATTTTCTAATTTAACATCTGTTCGATATGAGGAGAGATTTGCAAAGGTGACGTTACACTGCGGGTGATGTGACCATAGGGTGCCGCTGTTGTACAGTATTTTTTTAATGAAATGTTGTGAAGTGATATGGTTCTTTAGGAATATTTCTCTTGATGAGCAAACAATGCAGTGTGCCTGCATTCACAGGGAGACTGGGGAGGATGTTTGAGAGCTGGTTAGTGTATAGATAGAGGAATGAGTGTGCAGGGTACGAGGTGTGTATTTGAATCTGTACACAACTTGCAGTGGAACAAAGTATTGTAGCACCATTTCAGGCAACTTGGTCACAATAGGGTTTTTTTTAGCTATTTGTGTGTGTGTGTGTGTGTGTGTGTGTGTGTGTGTGTGTGTGTGTGTGTGTGTGTGTGTGTGTACACATTTGCACACTCAGCCTATTGAAAAGCTCATGATTAAGTGAAGTCATTCCTCTACAGCCCCACACAGGCTTCTTAAGATAAGAGGCTACTATTACCAGTAAAATAATAAAGAGAGGGGAGGAGGGGGTCTGTAGACCTGATGAACATCTGCTCCTCTTTTCCTCCCCTTTCTTCACCCACCCCCACCTCACCACCTTCCTTCTTTCACAATGTACCCCCCCTCCAGCCCATTCGCCTGTGTGTGCATGTGTGCGTGTGTATTTGTGTGGGTGTTTGTGCTTACATGGAGCCTGTGGGTTTGTGCATTACATAGAAGTTTGGGCTTTAGGAAGAGAGTTTCCCTGTCAGTGAATGCACCATTCTTGCAGTTTATGTGATGTCCTCAATATTAAGTTATGTAGCCTGTATGTCTAAAGGTTGACTGTAACTCTGTCTTTTAATTTGTAGGAACAAAAATAATAGCAGCCTAACATCCATGTTTTAATTTTAAACCTGACATTTTCTACAAAGCATGTAGCAACACTGAACAGAATAATAAAAGAAACATTAAAGCTGTTAAAGAATAAAGCATGTTAAACTAATGATTATCATTAAGACGTGGAAGCTATACCTAATGAATACAGAGCCGGAGTGACTGCATTGGAATGTTAATGTATGCATATTTGTGCATAAAAACATAACAACTATGAATCTCTCTTCTTTCTGTCTCATGCACACACACGCACAGTAGGGATCTGCTCACTGGGCAATGGGCATAACCTAACCTTTGATCTTTGACCTCTGACATCACCCATCCTCCCCCCCCCCCCCCCCCCCCCTCTCCTCCTCTACTGCTCACTGGAATTCAGTCCTGTGGATTCAATTAGTGAGAAGGAGAGTAAGACGTACACACAGAGAGACAGAGAAGTTTTAAAAATAAGATAGTAGTTACAAATGTTCTCAGATAGACTATCATGGAAAAGGAGACAATTGATAATTTGGGGTGGAGGGAGTGTGAGAGAGTGTGTGGTGGGGGAGAGTTAAAGCATCAGTTCTTTTGAAGATCACTCATTTGTTTTTAGGGAAAGCGGCTGAGTGACAGTCAGCTGTGTTTGTGTTTGTGTGTGCATCAAGACATCTGGGGTCCCACAAGAGACATATCTGAGATACACTGTATGAAAAGGTATGTGGACAGTCTCCCCATATGTGTATGTACTTGTGCTCTGGGGTCTTTCATGGTTTAGGGTAGGCTCCTTAGTTCCAATCAAGGCTAACCTTAATACTAAAGCAAACAATCATATTTTAGACAATAATGTCCTCGTGTGGCAATAGTGTGGTGTAAGCTTTCCTGTTTCAACACAACAATGTCTCAATGCACATAAAAAGTAAAGTAGAGCACTTGGTTCTATTATTAACAAACTGAAATGATGTAAAGATCTTGGATATCCCACATAAACTAAGCTCTTTGATGCACGTGTCTCATCTATATTAAAGTATGCTGCAGGTGTTGGGGGATTAAAAGAGCCTACGGCTGTTGATACTGTACAAATGAGAGCTATGTGATGTTTTTTGGGGGTTCATAAATTTGCTCCTATTCATGTCTTCTAAACCCATGTGGGCTGGGCATATTAATATGCATGGCATGATAATACAAATCTCAATCAATCAATCAATCAATCAATCAATCAATCAATCAACTAATGTTTTAATTACTTTTGTGTGGAATGGCCTGCACAGAGATCTGACCTTAATTCAGACTGCGAGTTAGACCTCATCCTGCAACGTCAACCCCCTCCCAGAAGAGTGGAGGCTGTAATAACAGCATATTAATGCCCATGGTTTTAGATAGAGACGTTGAATAATCACATATGGTAATGTTTGAGTGTCCTTATTTATTATTTGAGTGTCATATCAAGTGATAGAAGAGAAAAGGGCTGACTGTGGTGAACCACTGGACAGCTGATCCTGGAAATTACAACTCATGTATGTTTACAACTGCAGTTAAATTAACTGAAGATTTTGTTGTATGACTTCAACTCTTACTTAATGCAGTATCTTCAAATTGACTGTATGTTGAGGTCACTTTGGAAATGTACAGTTCCTTTACTGCACATCCTGCTTGTGATTAAGATGGGTTCGCCAATATTTGCAGCAGTATACCGCCCTCTGCTGGAATTTATAGTAACTACAATTCAAACCTGAGACCAATGATAATGTTGAAATCTACAGCGAGCTCAATGGTTCATTAGAATAGATTATATGGACCACTTTTGATTTATTATCATCAAGAGAAGGCTAGCATGCACTAATGAGGCTGGCTGTTAGACTTAACTCTTTACACTCTTGATGTATTAAGAGTATTTCAACTCAACTTTTAAATTACAGTAATTTGGGTGACAAAAAGTGATGAAAGGAATCAAGGAGAGAAAGGTGGGAAAAAAGAGAAAAGGCAGGTGTGTGATTTAAACGCTATCCTTGTGACAGGCTGTTAAAATGTATTAGTGCAACACTTCTGACTTGTCAAAGATCTTACAGCATGGAAACAGAAAACATTAGAATAGTGACTGGTGATTTATATCTAAAGAGGTTATGTTGTCACTGTACATTAAAATGACTTTCATTGGATTTCACAATGCTGTTGTTGTCTGATTTGCCAGCAAGGGGAGCTGTTGTACTTTTTCCATGTGTTCAACCATTGCTCAACCCATAGTCCTTGGAAACAAGCCACACAACAGTGTGTGTTAAGCAACAGTTCCTGGAGATCTTCCTGAACCCAAACCAAAACACACAGCCAAATCTTTGTTTCAACAACAGAGAAATGATCTATCGCCATATGTTTGTCAGCTTCATGTGTTCCCAGAAGGAACAACAGTCTTAAAATGTATTTTATCCAGGAAATAGGAAAAACATGTATATTTAAATGGAGTGTGACCTGAGATTTCCACTGAAAGAGAATTTATCTCATGCTCCAGTTTTACTGCATGTGATACAATCTAAGCAAACGCCCCAATTCATGAGAAATTCATCATAATGACAGGGAAAGTTGAGTGTTTTAATCTTTATCCTACTGACCAGGGTATCCACAGACCCCAGAGGTATATTATTTGTCACATCTCACAGGTGCTTTTTATATCAATCAAATCTTTTCATGACTTTGTAGATCAATTTGTTCCTAAAGATTTCATATCATTGTTTCCTGTCTTTGTTTTAAGTGGGGCTTTTAAAATATTCAAGTGTATTGGGGTGCTGGAGGACCCCAATCAAAATCACCCAAATGCACATAAGCAGTTTTAATAGATGGAACGATTTAGTGAGTTCCTGTTCCCAATGGGTACTAATTTAAAGAATCACACCCTATTGGGAGGGTAAGAGCATTCTGTCAGACTCTGTGTAAAGACAGCACTTGGGATCAAAGCTGCAATTTGTATTAAAGAAAAGTATACGTTATGCAATTTCACTTTATAAGATATGCAAATTAACTTTTCTAATCTGTTTTTCTAATCTGTTTGTCCTTGTATGTTAGTAGGACGAGGGTTAAATCCACAGCAAAAAAACATACTGAGCCAGACAGAGAGAAGGCAAGATGTAGAAAGAGGCAGAAAGGAGTGAGAGAAAGCAAGAAAAAAGAGAGAGGGAAAAAAGTGTTACAATTTAATTTAATTGAGTGTGTTTTAAAATTCAAGGAAGCTAAACAAACTATAGCGAGTTAGGGAACAAGAAACGGTCATTTGAACGCTTTGTCCGACTAATCTCAAGCTATTAGAAAGAGTCTTTAATGAACTGAGCGGTCCAAGATAATTGGAACTAATTAGTACAAATCTACTTTAGTACAATCTTAGCAGGGAATTTTTTTCTTAATTCCCTCAAACAGATGGCATGAGGCAGAGACAGGAACCTGCATCACTACCATAAAAAGACAGTCTGCACCATGATGTCAGGTGTTTGGATACTAAAGTGTAACCAAATGTAGAACGAGCGTCATGATGAGCAGTGTTGCAACATGTTTATTTATTGATGGTGTTTAGAGAGGAACACGGACGAAATACCACTGCTTTGCTATTCTGCTGTGTAAGACTTTTTCAGTGTAATTCCCCTCGGCACTTTGGCTGTTGGTTTATTGGTTTTGAGCCAGGACTGCTAACGAACAGGAAAACACAATCTTATGACATCAATTGCTGGTTTGTGATGGCTAAGCTGGAAAAGGAATGTTGCATATTTTAGATACCATATGTACAACATGTTTAGTACTGTTTGACACAGTCAGGCATTTTACAACAAGTCCCCTGCAATACACTACAAACCTACTCTACTCTACTACTAAATTTTGGCCTTTGTCATGACTCAAACCTGACATCCATGCAAAAGTTTGGTCTCATCTTGAACTACAGCACCTTCTGAGTCAACTCTTCGTTTTGTAGGGGAGGGGAAGGTAGGAAGGAGTTTTATTTTGTGTTTTAATACAATGTAACATAAATAACTAAATGTTCTCACTGTACTGCTTATTCTCTCACATATGTGCTCACAAACTTTGATGTTATTTTACATTGTGTCGATAAATATCTTTCAAAAATTAAAATAGAGTGAAACAACATTTGGGAGGTAAAACAACCAAGGATGAATTAATCATTATTAATCTTCAAGGTTTTAAGACATTGAAAGGTCAACTTACCAAAATCATTGCGTTGTCCAGCAGTAGCAGCACTTACCTGTAAAACGTATATAAAATTGCAAAATAAATATCTTAAATTGATTTTGCTTTTGTCTTTATTTGAATTTGATCAACAGAAGAAATAATATATATTATGTAGAACTCACTATTAAAACCACTGCAAAGTCAGTCAAAATGCCGCTGTCGAAAATGTAGCTAGTTACTGACGTCAGCGGATTATAGCGCGCACACAATTACTGCCAATTAATTTTCTGAGACATACATTCACCTGCATTTCTACAGGATTTACAGCATAGGAGCACCCAAAGACAAGAGCACAACAAGAAATCACCTGTATCTCAACAACAGAATCGCAAGACCTTGGGGGGTTTCGGAAGCCAACCCACTGTGGAGGCAGAGAAGTTGTGCCTCAATGATGCCCATTGAAGACAGCGTGAGAATAACCCTAACCCTAACCCTAACCCTAACCCATGCGCCAACCTCCTAAACTGTTTGCGTTCATTTCACACAAGGCAGAGAGGCGTGTGGAGTTTGCCTCAGCCTCCTGTATTCACATACGCCAGCTTTGAAAACAAGCTCTCCTGAGTAGTAGCATTCCTTATATCATTAAAACAACACATTTCACGTTTTTATTTTTTATTTTTACAACAATAAATCAACAATCAAAACAAAATTATAAAAAATATAAAAATAAAATGTTTTATTTCTTTTTCTTTTTTCTCATTAGCCTAGGTGAGGCACTGCCTACCCTGCCTCACCTGACTGCACAGCACTGGCTGGCAATTATCTATATTCTTCTTATTGTCAACAAATCGCATGTTTGGATCCAATGAACTGACCTATTAACAAGTACTGTGTGTGTACTCAAACCTGATGTATCTTATTCCCCTATGACGTAGTCACACTTGAATATTCACACACTTGCATGTGCTTTTAAACTAAATTACTACTTCCTCTTTTCATTTTGTTTACAGGTCCTTCTTAGGCCCAGAGAAGGACAGGCAAAAGTTAAACAGGCAGTATGGACACATGAATTAATCAGTACATTCACTACAAAACGTATTGACTTTTGGTGGATGTCCCTGTAGATATGCTGTAACAGTACATGTTGGACAAGATTTCCTCTTTTGGTGTTTTTTTCTTCAAAATGACAGGTTTAAAGCTTATATGAGGTTGTTTTGGTGTGTTGTTTCACAATTTCACTGTTCAGCTTTCTTTGATAAACCCTGAATGATCAACTGGCAGTATCTAAACCCCTTAAAGATCCATACAAAACTACTCTACTAGTTTTACTACTACTAACAATTCCTTAGAGAATTTAAGTGAGATGAAACTGTGATAATGATGAGATCAGGAAAGTGTGTCAAATCGTTGAAGCCAACATTCTGTTTAAAGTAACAAATTCATCATATTAAAACTTTAAATAAACAAAATCAAGTATATTAAAAATACTGAATTAAGCTTTCTTTGTGTCAGTGCTGTATGCTACTTGCTGTTCTAAGCACAAAACTGTAAATTATTTGCAGGATTTCACAAGATCTAACCAACATTTCACAGTAAATTATCACTTCACGTGCTTTAACTAACTGTAATGTTTCACAATATAATATTGGTGTCTGAATGTTACTGTGAAATCAATTCAGGTTGGACATTACACAGGAAATTGTGTAATCATATAATAAACTGTGAATGTTCGGACTTTGGTTCAGACACAGTGAGTAATGAAATAAGGTTTGTTATGTAACTAATCTGCAGGGATATATAATATACCTGGGAAACCTTTGTCAGTTTTGACCAACTACATGTTTTGATGACCTAAATGTGCTGTGTGCCAGTGTTTTCCTGCTGTAAGGTTGCAGCAGTGTTTAGTTTGCAAATGCACAAGTTTCTCATTCGGAAGGACTTGTACTGATTTGTGGCTGGTTTTTAATTATTATGGTTTTATGCACTTATATTGTGCCTTTGTAGTCTTCCGAATACTCAAAGCACTTTTACACTACAAGCCGAATTCCCCCATTCATACACACACTGATACATACCGTAACCCCAACCCTAACCCATAGCAGCAAGATACCATGCAGGGGGTTGGCGCAGCTATCAGAAGCAATTTGGGGTTCGGTATCTTGCCCAAGTACACTTCGGTAGTTGACTGGATGACCTACTTTTTCTATTTAGCTGCCATGCTTGACGGTTGGTGAAATAAAACCATTAACTGAAGTTGTCTGATAAAGATCCCACGTGTTCAAGTTCTGTGATTGCTTCTGCTGGTTAATTTTTAACTGTCTTGTATTTTTTGCTATTTTTTGCTTTGGTATCCTACTATGTTTCAGCTTGGCGTTATTAAGGCAAAACTACAAACTACTGCATATTCTCTTTAAATTAGTATTGTGCTTGAGTACTAGCTAGTTCTCTTAATATTCCAGTTAATGTTTCCACAGATTTTTACTTGTTGCTAACTGAAAAAGAGAGTTCATAATTGGGCTGGCAATTATCTATATTCTTCTTATTGTCAACAAATCGCATGTTTGGATCCAATGAACTGACCTATTAACAAGTACTGTGTGTGTACTGAAAGCCTGATGTATCTTATTCCCCTATGACGTAGTCACACTTGAAGATTCACACACTACTTGCATGTGCTTTGGAGTGACAAGCAACAACTGCACATTCAACTAAACTACTACTTCCTCTTTTCATTTGTTTACAGGTCCTTCTTAGGCCAAAGAAGGACAGGCAAAAGTGACAGGCGGTATGGACACACAAATTAATAAGTATATTCACAACAAAACCTATTGACTTTCGGTGGATGTCCCTGTAGATAGGCTGTAACAGTACATCTTGAAAAAGATTTCCTCTTTTGGTGTTTTTTTTCTTCAAAATGACAGGTTTAAAGCTTATATGAGGTTGTGTTGGTTTGTTGTCTCACAATTTCACTGTTCAGCTTCCTTTGATGAACCCTGAATGATCAACTGGCAGTATCTAAACCCCTTAAACCTCCATTAAGGGAGTGTATGAGTGCATGAATTCACAGCTGTCTGGATAGACAACACAATCAGCCTTTTGAAATTAGAGGGTGCCATTTGATTTAGTGTTCATTTAAAAAACTATTTTATACAGATTGATAGTGAGGCCTAGTGAGCTCTGCATTGTTTCAATTTATGTTTATTGATAGTGAAAGCAACATGAAACAGGTTGAAGAAACAGTTCAACTATTATTGGGGACATTAGCTGACTCTTACTTCTTATTAATATACTTTTCTGATGCATATTTGTGTCTTTGACAAGTATTTCAGGCTTTATAACTGATAATATTGTTACTGATTTCCTTCCAGACATGAACAAAGCACATCAGTGCCCAGCATCTGGCCTGAAAGGATAGGTTTACAATTTTCAAGTCAGTCATAAAACAATACCAACATGTCTTTAGGTGTCTTGAAAATGTTATTATCTTTGCTAGGCATAGGCCTGGAGGAGATAATCATTTTTGTCTGTGTGTCCGTGTGTCTGTTTGTGTATCTGTCCGCAGCTAGTCTCCAATACCACTGGACCCATCCACAAGATTGTTTTGGTGCACATTTATGACTGTATGCTCAAGGGCCTGCTAGGGTCGCAGTGATTCACATTTGTTGAAAAACGTATTTTATAACAGACTTTATACTGACTGATGACTCCTTATGAGCAACTGCAGCAAAAGACATTTCCAGTAGTTGGATGGGCTTATAACACACCTGTTGCAGGCAAAATCTTGGCCTTTTGTCATGACTCAAACCTGACATCCATGCAAAAGTTTGGTCTCATCTTGAACCACAGCACCTTCTGATTAATTCCATACCCAATGCGCTATGAGCCACCAAAGTTAAGCACACTACGAGAGGAATACATTCATGCTTTTGTTAGATTTGCCGCCGTCATGATTGTAAGGTAATTGAGTTAGATTTGACTTGTGGGGGGGGGGGGGGTCAAAGTTTTCAGTGTTATTTTAAGTGTAAATTTACAGTAAATTACTGACTTTTTAATCTTTTGGACATTTTTACTGTGAAATCACATTTCACAACAGTAACTACAGCAGCATATTGTGATATTACAATCATTTGATGTTTATTTTAATGTAAAGTTACAGTGCAATACAGTAATCCTACAGCAACATACTGCTGTATCAATAATTTGATGGCACAGCAGACTGAAGTCACAGTATACAACCGTCATTTTACAATAATTTACTGTGAAAAGTAATGCAGCTAGTAGCTGAATTTTCTGGAATTGTACTGTTCATCTTACGGCCTCATTGAAAAGCAAGACATCAACATTTTAATGTGTGCATTGCACTGTTGGATACCAGTATGAAGCTTATGTAGTATATGGTCGTGAAAAGGTTAATGCAGGGCAAGTCACGTGTGTGTGGTATTTCTGTGTGTGTATCAGTGTGTTTACATAGTTATGTGCACATACTCTTCAATATATCCTTATCCAGACAGAAGTGGGACAGCAGGTTTGGCAATAGGGGTTTCTGTCTGGAAGTATGTTTATAACTCCTTCAGATTGATGTGATTTTACTGAGTGTATTTTACTCCCATCACATTCCAGCCTCTATTCATGTCAGCTGTGAAAATGTTTATGTGCATGTACTATAGGTTTCTTACTTTTTACTTTCCATTCTTTTTACTATTCTGAATTCTGTGTTTACATTATCCGAGACAAGACGTTTTCTGTACACAATGGTACCCAAGTGTCTGTGTGTGTGTGTGTGTTTGAGAGAAAAATATTTGCTCTTTAGAAAGAGGAGTAAAAGTGATGCAGTGAACGGTAGCATAGGTGTCGATTTAGGTGTCAGTGTGTATGTGTGTGTCTCCATGCAACTAAATGTGTGCCAAAGGATGATTCCAGGTCTGTATATTCTCACACTGTGCTCATCCAACTGTATCCAGGCAACAGCTCATAATATTGATCAGTGTGTTTGATCCGAGGGATATTGATGGATCTGGACCCTCATATCAAATGACGTCTTCCCTTTCCATTTATTTATATATTGGTATCCAGGAAACTTGTAACAAAAACAAATGTCTTTCTGTGTATGCGTGTCTGCCCATGCTCATAGGAGTGTATTTAAGTGTCTTTTTCCTCCCCCAACTGTTTCATCACTGTTACCCATCGATAACAGAGGTTGAGAGGGGGTTTGCCTGTGATCGTATGTGCGTAAGTATTAATCCAGTATTTGGGGTTTGCTGTGTGTGGGAGGTGTCTGCGCTACAAGTGTACCTGTGCCTACTTTCTCCCAGTAGTTTCCATGTTTTGTACAATGTGCAGTCTGTGAATCATGTGGAAATGATGCCACTGTTTCATAAAGTGTGTCCTTAAGAAAAGAAAAGCCCAGTCTCACCAAGAGGAATGAAGTGAAAATGTACCTTGTGATTGTTGATCAAATATGCCATAATAATCAAATTATGTTACTTTTTGGAACTTATTAAATGGATATAACCATATAGGCACATGTGTATGATAATGTTTTTCCAGTATTTTACATACTGGTCATATCATAGTCTCAAAGAGACACAGATATGCTTAATTTCTGTTCTTATTATGGGGTAAGCTCCAAAAACATTGAATACTTCACTACCAAACTCAGTAGTGTTTCTTAAGAGCTTACTTCTTTCAACCCTCACATCTCCAGTCTGAGATGCAAATAAGATAATTAGGGACATTTTTATAAATGTACAAACACTCCTTGAATTTACTGTTAAGTTAGTTAACTGAACGCGTGTAAACATGTGTGGGTTGCCCCTTTATGATCAAACTAAGACACTCTGTACATTTGATGGCATTTTGTTTATATTGGTTGGAGGGTTTGATTGCTGTCAGTCGTGTAAGATGGCTTTCTTTCTAGCTGCCAAACATATTAGAAAATATAACAAGATATTCATCCCGTTGCATAAGTTTAGAATGCTGCCTAGATGCAGGATTGCCAGTGTGTTACATTTAAAAACAACAACAGGAAATATGATAAGCCATGTTCAGCCATGTTTACCATGCTCCACTTAGCATCCATCATACAGTTCAATTTTTTCACAAAATATGAGATGTTGTGTTTGAATCTGTGATCTTAGTCTGACTTACCTATTATCCTGATCTTAAACACTTCTCTCTCTTTTGTTAATATCAACTGTTGTCTACATCAAATCATTTTTGAGTTTTGTACTACTCTATTGTATTAAATAATGTTGTATCCATAAATGACCGAGTCAAGTCAGTTTTTATTAGTTACAAATTTGCCTAAGGGCTTTACGTCTTTGTTCGAATATGGAAAAAATCCCTCCTTAAAAAACCAAATAACCCCTGTAATGGAAGAAAAAAAAAATAGAAGAAACCTAAAAAGAGCAACAGAGGAGCGATCCCTCTCCATCAACGGACAGATGTGCTATTAATGTGTGTACAGCAGAGAACACAAATGACAGAATACAGCACTGAACAGGATGTAGATGTACCTGCAACTCCACCTACAATCTAAACACAATTTTAGAGGCTTAACCATCTGTTGCACTTCTATGTGGTGGTAAGCTGTTTGGGCGGGAGCGTGTTTATGTTCCCACAGCTCTATGTTCCCACGTTTCTAAGAAATTATTTAAATTTAGGCCCTATGTTCCCACAGCCCTATGTTCCCACAGCTCTATGTTCCCACGTTTCTAAGAAATGATTTAAATATAGGTCAAAATCACAGACACATGTTCTCACAGCTCTATGTTCCCACAGCCCTATGTTCCCACATTTCTAAGAAATGATTTAAATTTAGGCCCTATGTTCCCACAGCTCTATGTTTCCACAGCCCTATGTTCCCACGTTTCTAAGAAATTGTTCAAATGTAGGCCCTATGTTCCCACAGCTCTATGTTCCCACATTTCTAAGAGATTATTAAAATTTAGGCTCTATGTTCCCACAGCTCTATGTTCCCACATTTCTAAGAGATTATTAAAATGTAGACCCCTATTTTCCCACAGCCACAGACACGTGGGGTGTCCTGGTACCTCTGTAAGGCTACGAGTGAAAGTCCCTCATGAGCAATAGTTGTAAAATATAACCCTAACCCTAATCCTATGGGAACATAGGGCCTAATTTTGAAAAAAAAAAAGTTAGAAATGTGGGAACATAGAGCTGTGGGAACATAGGGCCTAATTTTGAAAAAGAAAGTTAGAAATGTGGGAACATTGGGCTGTGGGAACATAGAGCTGTGGGAACATAGGGCCTAATTTTGAAAAGAAAGTTCGGAATGTGGGAACATCGGGCTGTGTGACATAGAACTGTGGGAACATAGGGCCTCATTTTGAAAAGAAAGTTAGAAATGTGGGAACATCGGGCTGGGGAACATAGAGCTGTGGGAACATAGGGCCTAATTTTGAAAAAAAAAGAGATGTGATTCTCTGTCTACTTAGGAATATTCCTGCTAGAGTAATGCAAACATTACATATTGGTGAAGGATATGTGTTTTTTGTGTGGTGTTTGTATGTAAAGCTGTGGTAAAAGCATACACAGAGACTAGACTAGAAAATAAATGAGAGAACTCACCTCTGGGAATAAACCAGCACCAAAATCCCCACTCAATTTAAAACCATTGTTAACAAATACTTGTTAGCACTTTATTTAGGCTATTAGCCAAACACTCTGCCAAGCGTCATCAGATTCACTGCTTCCCTCTTTTTTCCTTTTTTTTGTTGCAGCCGTCACCATACCGTATGTAACTTCCTGTCTGGTTGTTATGGTAACTTCTTGACCACAATTTTCTTAGTCTATCATTTCTGATGTTATGTTAAAGAAATCCTAGTCTGAAGCTGTAACTGTAATGTTTGCTGTATACTGGAGGAAACATCAGAAGCAAATGAAAATTCTAGGGCAATTCAATACAAAACCCTGAGACGTAACTGTTGAAACAGGCAGTATGTAATAGTCACAATTCTGTCTGAAAATATGATCATAAAAGGCTTGAATATATTGGAGTAGAAACTGAAGTTCAACCCATACACTCTAAAGATGGATGTAGTGAGGAGTGACATTACCCACTGCTGGTTTTCACTGGAGCCAGTTTGTAGGTCAGAGCTTGCTTATGGTCAGTGCTGCCTTTTCCGCCTTTCCGTTTGGAGCCAGGACCTTCCAAATAAAGAGTGCAAGGTGTTGACTTTCACGTTCTGGAAACACGCTCCGGGATCCGGGACAGAAGTAGCCTAAAAGAAACACCAAGCATTACACATGTTGCTAACGTTAGCTATATTATGCTAACATGGCAGGTATAGTAATCAAGTAAACTTAACTAAATATATAGCCACAATAATCCAACACTAATTTATTTGTATAGCACCTTTCATACACAAAGGCAGTCAAGGTAATGTGATAAAATTGTTATTTTAACAATTAAAAAGTGACATCAAATAAGCATACATACACAAACACACATACACACAAACACATTGACAAACCAAACAAAAAAAACCTTAAAAAACAAAAAGGAAATGAAAATAAGCTGTCCAGTTACACACACTTAGGTCAAACATTTGTAAGTCATAAGAATGAGAAAACAGAAATGTGTCAGGTCTTCTTTTAAACGTGGAAACATCTCAGCTCATCTGCTAGTTTGTTCCAGTGATCAGAGTAAAGACCAAAGTAAGTAAAACCTTAAAGTTACTTTCCCACTGGCCTTGGCCTCAAGTTATTGTAGCTGCTGCTTTATTTCCACCTGCAAAGCATATAATGTTTATGACAGAGACCCCTATAATATTCCCCTTATATGACCACTTGTTAACATGTGACTCAGGTTACATTTGCTGATGGAGACTTTGAGATACAGTTGAAAGCTAAACTCCCACTTTATATATTAGACTTCTTTCTGTCTCCTACCATTTGTTTTTCTTTCAATGATTTCTCCTTCAAGGGAAATATGTTCATATTGTAAGAATGCTAGAAGTATGAATGCTATTATATGTAAGAAGGTGTAAACCTACATTGTGCACTGTTGCAATAAAGTATTAAACAAAGAAAAATGGTAAATAGACATTGAGACTGTTTTGTCAAATATATTATGCATTGTATTGGTTAGGTGTATAGGTGTTCATGGTATTGTCCCATGTTTTGCTCTTGTCCTCTCCTCTCGTCTGTTCTCTTCTCTTTCCCTCTTCTCCCCTCTGCTTTTCTTTTCCATGATGCCTATTTTCATAAGAAGGAATTCTGCTGGTCTCGGCACTGCGCTAGTGTCACTGTGGTATGTATTCCTGGGAGGGCAGCCAAGGCTAAACACACATACTCCATATCTATTCCTTTTCCTTTGAATAACCACACACATACACACCTCTAACCACTTCATTTTCTGTCCACCTGTTTAAACATAGCAATGTGTACATGTGCATATGTGTGTGAGTGCTTCCTCACAGAGAGGCCTATTGTCCTCCACACTAAAATGTGTGTGCTGTGTCATGAATTGGCTCAGCAGCCATAAGCCCACTGCTGATTTTAGCCCAAAACTAAAACACTGGACCTAAAATAACATATCCAGTGAAAAGAAGCAGTTAAGCTACAATACTGTTCCCCAAGCAGAGAGGCTTTGGTGTTGTAAGGATCAGAACGTGAATCTTGAAAACTATACATACTGGAAATATTGCCAGGAAAATGAAAATATGCATAATATCTGCTGTAGGTGACAATTTAGAGAAGAGATACAATTGTAATCATATCTAGAGTGGGAGTAGGATTTGAAATAGATAAAATACACTGTTGTGTTCAACACATGATTAGTAATCCTTTGGTTAGACGGATTAACACTAATTAAAAATACTTAATAGTATTTCTTATGCTTTCTGGCAATATGTAGGGGTCCACCTGTGATTTATATGGTTGGAAACAAACATGAATAATTACCTTTCTGTGGAATTGCACAATTTTTCCAACTAAGCCCAAATCAGGCAAACTCACAGCCTTTTATGACTCCGTGTGCTGTTGAAAGTATGCTCAATTGCGAGATGATTTTAGCTCATAATTTAATTTAGTGAAACCAGTCATCCATATTTTGAGAGGTTTAAAGCTGTTTTTGATTTCCTTTGAAAGGAAATGTTTGATCACACTGACATCCAGAGACTGAGCTAAGCTCCTTAGTTGCTAAATGCTCCACTGTGTTCACAAGCTAGTCGCTAACTTTGTCTGTTTGCCATTTGGTTCTGAGCAGGTAGTGTAGGGTACATTCGTTTTATTGAAAGTGTTTTTACTGAAACAAGTTGCCTGCTGTGTCTGAAAACACCAGTGATGAGAGCAGTGAGAGTAAACAAAAAGTGTGAAACCAAATCAATGAGATGCTGAAATGCTCCATAGAGCTAAGGCAAACTGTAGAGTTGGTGGTTACTCTGTGGGTTTGTTTTGTGCCATTCTTCATATCATAAACTACCCTTTAAAAATGATTTTAAATGTTGAGAATCATAAATGTTTATAACTGCAAGGAAACATGCATTAGGTTTTGAGGACTCTGGTCATGTCTTATGTCCTATAGAGACAAGAGAGTCACTATTACTGACATTAACAGTACTTTAAACATTTGTACAATTAGTGTTAGTCATAGTATCATATTAGTATTGTTACAAAGACTACTACTACCATTGCCTGACCGTTTCCAGGTGAAAAATACACTACATTAATATCCTTCATACTAATTAAAACACAGGCCTGTTCATTGAATTGATGTGATTTATATATTGTACAATTTGACACTAAATCCAATTTCGGAGGCCTCAACCTAAGTTTATGTTTGAACAAGAAATGTTACCTTTAGTAACAAAAGAGGTTTTTATTCCGATGCCCAAGTCACACATCTGCTGTTATTAAACACATTGACGCAGTTTATTTTCATACCATATTAAGAGGATATAAAAACAGGAAGCGTGAAGTCTAAAAGGAGAAGCATATACGAGCATGAGCGTGAACAGGAAGCGTGCAGAGAACATGTAGGGGCCTATTGTGAAAGACGCACTTTAATAACACAAACAGATGTGAAACTGTCTGAAGGGACTTTCTTCTTCTGCTCAACAGCCTGATGCAACTGATCAGAGCAGGGCTACAGTTTATAAGAGTCTGACAATTCTGGCAGTAAGACACTAAACTAACGTCTCAATTTGATCTATTAAACTTACTCATACCATATGTTGAAATTAAACTTATGGTTGGTTCACACCTCTAGTGTGGGGTGAGAGTCATTGCAGGGACAGCATGCATGACTGAGAAGAAATGTGGATTGGATGTAAAGCTGAATGAATTTAAATCATGTGGCAACAATAAGTGTGTAAGCGTTTTCATGATAGCGAGCCTATCAAGATTCAGGTTTGCAAGACGTATTCAGACAGGCAAGCAATGTTTAAAGTACAAGATGGATAGATTTCTGATGGCGTAAACAATAAAAACAAGTGATGCTCGTCAACGCATCACTGAAAACCAAAGCGAAGAAAAATATGATGAAGCTTATCTTTCAGATTTACTGACAATCTAGAAGGAGGAGTATATCTAAAGACTGAAGCAAGCTGAGAAAAGTTTGGCGTAAAGGTGAAATGAAACATATTGTTTGTATTTATAAAGTTATTTCATTAAGGACAATTGGATTTGCTTGTTTTGCTCCTGATTTCCTCTTTTCTGCCTCTAAGATTTGAATGTCATGACATCTAAAGAGACACTAATTTCTGTAAATATTGTTGCACTCGTGTCTCTTGTGTCTGCGCCAAAAGCCACGGGTGCCGTTTCTGCTTTTCAGATGGATTGGTACACACTCATCTAGATTCACTTCTTGTTCTGTAAAACAGGAAGGTCACAGGCAGTTAGATACTCTGTGTGGAGGAGCACATCTTATGGTATTCATGTTGGCAGTCTTTTTTTTTTTACTGACTCACTTAAATGCAACGATATTAATAAAATATGATGATTCTGCAAGTATGACAAACACTCTTCATATCTGAGGCATTTCTAAGAGTAGAGGACATTTTAAGATGAAAAAACATTTGGACACTTAATGACACGTGTTGAATTAGAAATAGAGCACCTTGTACCCGCTGTACCAAATCACACCATCCAATGAAAGTAAAAGTTGAGAGAGGAAGAGTGGAGTGAAAGGAAAAGAGAAGTGGCCAGGACAGTTGAGAGGGGGTGTTTAAGGGAATTTTTCAGCCTTCTCCCTGACAGCGCCTACTCACTTCTCTCCGCCTTCCTCCACTTCCTCCTCCTCCTCCCCCTTTTCTGTCTCCTCCTCCTCTTCCTTGTGTTTGCGTCACAGCACATGGGCTGGTGCCGGAGTGAAGAAAAAGAGGGCAGGAGAGGGAGTTGATCGAGCCAAGGAATGTGGTAGAGAGAGAGAACATGGCTATAAAAGGATAGCACTTCCACTCTGTTGCTGTGATGTCACCACTCAAATATTTCTTCCTTCCTTTCCTTCCAAGTCTGACTTACTGACACTGCTATTTCTCCTTCATTTCTTTGGGTCACTCCTCCTCCCCTTTCTTGCAAAATTAGTTGGTAACTAGCAGTAAGGGGACTGTTTGTTATGGTGCATAGAGGAATAAACACATAAATCCTTACGCACAGCAGGTCATGGCCTGGTAATTCACATATGAACAAGGCATGATCAACAACAATGTGCTTTGTCGCAAAAGAAAAAGAAAAAAAAATTCTGGATTTATATCTACATTAAAGCTGCATCCAGCCCATTTTAGTGTATTAACTGTGTGTTTTAACTACACAGAAGTAGGTAAGTAGTTTAGTCATCCCCTGTATCCAAGTGAGTGATACTATAGTGTAATCATGCTTGAGTCATTATTTATTTGCTCGTCACCACTGTTATCACATTAAGATATAGGTTTCCGTGTTTAGTTTCTGTGTATTCTGTGACAATTTAGTTTAAAAATGTACACAACATATTCTGGGTCAAAAATAATAGTTGATCATATACTCAGAAAGTCAGCATCCGGTTGTCAAAATGAGTGCAAGTACAAATAGATTAACAAAGGTTAGCCACGCCTGAGCAGTAGATAAGAGCCAGTTGTGGTTTATGATTAAAAGAGGCTTTTCATTTATGTTTTGTAGGAAATGTTATATATGTTATGTTATAAATGTTATACATATATATATGTATATTATATATTTTGAAGGAGCCCTTCAATTATTCTGATGTTACTTTTATCCACAACTTTAAAACCAATGCTGTGTCCCATTTATTTGTTTTCACACTTTACACCTCCTTTCTGATACACTCGTGATGGTGAATCATTGCGGTGACTCAAGAAGTTAGTCATTACCACGCTTAGCGTCAGGTGAAACCCAAGATATCTTGAACAGTAGAGGGCAGTAATATAACATTAAAGTGGATAAAAACTGCTAAAAGACCCCTGGCTGGTCTCAGATGGTTTCACCCCTGTTGGACATTTCTTGCCATATGTGGGTTACATTTCTTTTAGTTGTGTTATTGAGTACTGTTTATAGAGGCCACTCAAACTGCAGGAAACTCTGAAATAAAGGTGAGGTTTCAGGAAGAGTACAGGGCAAAGTTCAAATAACAATTTCTAAGTATTTTAAGGTGCATTAACCCCTTGATTTTTGGTCTTTTCCCAGAAAAAAATGTAGTTCTTTCCAATGACCTACTTAGTAAAGGAGAAGTTACATAAGGTACTTCGTCATTCTCTGAATGGTTGACGAAGGTTTGGGTTTGAACGATTACTCAACCATAATGCTTAATCTGCAGGTTACGACAGAAAGAGAGGGAGGAGGGTTTCTTTAGGAGCTGTAAAAAAAAAAATCAAGGCTGAAACCTGACTGTGATGAAGCACACCACACACAGGCATGCACAGCACATTTTGCAGGTAGGAATGTGACTGTGCATGTTGTTTCTGGACGCTCAACCCAGTCCTGGTTGCTGACTGCCTTGGGCTGAAAACTTCCAACAGAACTGGCCCAACCAGCAGCAAAGCTGAAACATATTCCTGACAGAAACTCTTCTTATCACCTAGTGACAAAAAACAATGCTCTTCACCAGTTAAATAACTTCCCCGGATGACCTGTTGAAGTTTCACCTCTTTTTATCTTCCTTTTCTTAATCTCCCATGTCCAGGGATTTGGGGGGGGGGGGGGGGGTAATCAAAGTCATACTAGGTACTGTTGGCAGTGTGCAAATCTACAGCTGACAACAATAAAATCTTTCTGTAAGTGCACTCTCCTGTGTATCTGTATCAAATAAAGGAATGGTATTGCTAGCCAGTATTCAGCCCGGTTAGCTTAGCATTCTCAGGTGGCCAGATCCTCTTCCTTCTCTGACAATGTTTATGGTGGAAGTCCATGGATTGGGACACTCAGGAGTTTGTGCCTGCATGTCCTGTATGCTTGCAGAACAAGCCTACCTCAAAGTTCAAACAATCATTATAGGTAGAGTGTGATCATAACACCTTGTCCAGCTCTGCTACTGGTCTCTCTCCATGTCAGTGTTCCCGAGGCTATCAGCCTTCTCTGTTTCCTCAGCAGGAACATGAGGACAATGTTCTAGCTGTACAAACCTTAATCCATCATTGTCAACACATCTGTTGGCTGGCCAATGCCACTCTACTTCAGACCACTGACCACTACTGGAGGTCAGCCAATCGTCACTGCAGCCTTGCCCCTGCCTGCACTCTGGGACATAAAGTTTGGCTGTCTATGAAGAACTTATCCCCACGGGTTGAATCCAGAGAGCTGGCCCCATGCTTTGTAGGTCCTTTCTCCATATCAAATATTATTAACCCAGAAGTTGTTTGTCTGTGCCTTTTGTGGTCTCACCACATCCACCCCACCTTTCATGTCTCTTGACTAAAGCCACTTAATAAGAGCCTGCTTCAGCTGCAGCTCATTCCCTCATTAGTCTCTCAGTATACCAATCCATATCCATTACTTCCTTGCCAAACTGTCTTTTGCATTACGTTAAGCTTTTCAGCACTTACCATGAGATTCCTTACCTTCCCATCTGAACTCCAGCTTGATCCCCTAGATCCTGCTTCTTTGCCTGATGCCTGCAGGTTTAGTTTGTCTTCTCTGATTGATCACCTGGTCAGGCCCTTGTCTGTTTACTGGAATAAACATTGTGAACTTTGATTTCTTACCTGATTTCTGTGTGGGTTCTTGCCCTGTTTTGAGTCAGTGAGCTTTACATAAATAGTTAACTCGTAGTTAATTACTACTCATTATGATGTCTCCTTAGAGCAAACGTTCTAGTATTCTGCCATTTACTTCTCTATCAGTGGTCTGTTTGTGATTATGACATGAATCAATGTCTTTTTTGTCCTTTGTTGCTCTTACTTAAGTCTCTTTGGAAAAGAGTATCTCTGTTCTCATCGTTAGACTACATACTATATAATCACTTTAATAGATCTCCACCCAGCTTTGAACTTTATCTCTAAGGTGTGTGTGTGTGTACGTGTGTTATGTGTACAGGACTCAGGATCAAGTGACATGGAGTTTTGACACCAGCAGCTTTGTGGTTGATCATTAACGGACGGTTGCACAGAGTGTGTTGGTAATGGTAGGCCTGGAGTTACAAAAATGAGCCAGTTCACAAGAGTAACACACACTGTTGCTTCAAATGCTTGTTTTGATTCTCTCAAGAAAAATAAAATAAAAAAAATAAAAAATATTTTATCAGTCACTTTTCCATACTTTGCCACTGATTGTTTTAGGGTGTTGCCCATGAGTAATGTACTTAATATTTATATAATAAATGAAGAGAGAGCAGTTTTGGAAGAGGACTTATGAATCATTTGGTGATGTTTCACTTCTTCTTTTGCAGCATTTTACCAGGTAATAGCAGTATGGTTTTGTGAACTTTAACCAGCCTGGTCTAAGAGAACAGGCTGGGAAGTTAATATTTGTGAACATACAAACACATACTGGTCCTTTCTTTTTGTCTTTGCTGTTTACACTTTGTGGTCATTGTCCATTGCCATAGCAACACATCCTGTCATTGGTCCAAAGGGGAACACGGTTGTTGTTTTTTTAACTTAGTAAAGACAATGCACTGTATCAGCCAAGTGTCTAAAATGTGTCTAAATGTATGTTGTTCAGATTTGAAATCATATTTATTGAGCATACTTAAGCTGTATTTTAACTGCATGGAAAAGGAACACAGCTTTACTAATGTCATAACAGCCATGATGTGGCTTAGATTTGAGCTCAAAAGGCATTTTTCTGTTTGTCAAATGTGAGCTGGCATGGGGCAAGCTGTGATAAAGGTCTTAACCAAACATTATTCTTGCATGACCATGAAACGTCAGCAAAAATGCTACTTTGAAATGTACTGATCACGACACATGCAGATGTGGTTTGTTTACCTTGACTAAAGAGAAATATATATATTTTGTGTTCAGTATTGAAAACATGAATCCACGTGGACTGACACTTAACTCATTAATCATCATTATTAGTCGATCAATCATATGCCATAAATAATGATGAAACAGAACACCTTGTATGATAGAGGAAATGGGATGCCGTGGATAAAATAATGTATGAGTGAGTATGAGTTCATTTTGTTTGATTTCTCCTCATTTTTGTGAATACATTTGTTGAACTTCGCTTTTCAGTGCATACAAGTGTCCCATATCCAATGACACACAAACCAAGTGTTGGTGGGCTAACGTGTTCTCACCACGAACAAACCACACTACAGTTTCCAGGGAATTTCCTTTCAGGCGGTCTTGGTGCAGTTGTTTCAGGGTTTCAGTGCCAGTTTAAATGAGCCAGACTCAATGGGAAAACATGTAGAGTTTATTTGAATTGAACCAAACAGTTGAGGTGTAAAACCAGGTTTTTGTAATGTGCTTATGATGCTATGAATAAGAAAGATTGATATAAATCTCTAGGAACCAGCCACAACATTGCAATTAAAATAAAATTAACCTCCCCTACACATTTCTTAGGCATTAAACGTCTTACAAAATCGGTCACCACATGTTTCTTTGAAATGTGACTTTCAAAAGAAATTCTCACAGACTTCTGGAGAAGTGTTCATCTCAACAAATTGCAGCATCCAGACTTGGCATAGCTACTAGCATAGTTACTTTAAAATGTCTGTTGTTAAGTATTGGCTGCTTAAAATTGGCTTAAAATCTAAATTGTGATATTCCACTTCACAATAGTGTAAACAGCAAGAGATTATTTATTGTTTTAATCTGAGTGACATTTTTAACTAATGCAAGTCCCCTTTTTGGACAGTGCCTTTTGTTTGTGTCTGTTCCTCAGATACTGTGAAGTATTACTGCATTAAATGTTTTTCCTTACTTTTTATACATTTCACAAAATCAAGTGCTTTGACAGTATGACGGGTGGTTGCCTGTTGCTCAACACGCAAAAGCGCACTGGGAGTATAAAGTGGAAATTGCAACAGGGTATTTTCACGAACTTCTGCTTAACTTGCCTTACACAATCCAAGGTCTGCGATAGTTAAATAAGATTAGACTCTGAACATTGGATATTCAGCAGAGGAAGCAGAGATGATCAATCAAACTGGTTGAAAGCAGCTGAATATTTCCAGGGAAGTAGAAAGCCTTTAGGCCCATAACCTTCTCCATATGGTCGAGAGACAAAATGTCTACATCGTTTAAACAAAATACATAATCATGCCAAAGTTAAATCATATTTTAAAGACTTTCTAAATGACTGGATTACACATCAGCTTTATAGATTTTGATTTGGTGGGATTTCCCCCCATTCTTCGTCATCCTTTTACCTAAGCTCAGTTGGTTGAGTATTGTGTGTACATGTACGTCATCCAGTGTGTTACCAGTTAAGCTATATTCAAGTTTGAGTATGAATGAATTGCTATTACTAATAATTCTAATAGTATATGTATGAATTCCTTGCAGAGATAGTGTTTTAACAGATACACTTCAGTATAGGATGCAGGGATGCTATTCAACAGGGATGCATCATTTACACCAAACATCTTGAGTGCTGCATTGACTTTTTGCAATCTAAACAAGATCTCATATAATGCCATGACATTATGTAATTCTGTACTTGGATTATTGTCCTCTCCCTGATGATGGTCCTTTGATCCACCTGATGAAGAAAGTGTGGGGAATTCCCATACTTTTAGATTTCACAATGATTGAACCTGCTTATAAAACAAGGTGTTGGACATGACATTTAGACAGAGGGGAGTTTAGTCATATACATACAACTGAATTTGTAGTAAATTTGGCCTAACTCAGCATTTTGTTTTTATCTGTGATTGAAAAGCAGTGTGTACGTGCAGCTGTGTGCGAGATGATCTAGATGCTGTTCCCTGCACTGTATACACAACAACCTCACTGTAGGCCACAAAACACTGCAGGAGAGAGAAACAGACAAGGACAGAGGCTCCAATTCCACATTGATAGTTTTTTCTTCCTCTTTTTCTGTATATCGGATGAAAATAGAATAATATAGAGAACATAATGGAACAGAATAGAATAGGTATACGTTTGGAGAAGTGAAGAAGAGGAACAAAGGGACCTAGGATACATAGATGTCAATATAAAATGTACATTATGGTGTCCTGAATTCGCAGCTATTAGGCAAAGTCAAGTAAGTTATAGTGCAATAATTGATAATCACATCACTAACTAAATGGTGTTGTTAGATTTTGTTAAAGAACCTTGAACAGATTCCTTGAGAGTCTGAAAAGTGTTATTTTTCTTGGAGCAGTCACTGTTTACAACATATAGCATTATTGTTGACTGTATCAACACATCAATTAAATTGCATGTTGGTCTGAAAAACATTCCACATGAGCTCTCTACCTACAGTACTATGCCATTAAATCTGTCACAAATCTCTAAAAGCACTGTGAGTGATTGCTAAACTGTGTGAGTTACTGTAAATTATAATCAGTGTTTGGTGTGACTCTTACTCAGAGGGCATCTTTAATCCTGACTGAACAACACATCAGTAAAGAAAAAGCTGGATCTATTCATTTCTTTTTATTCAGAAATTTATTTTGTCCCTTTCAGACGATTAAAAATATAAGATTCTTTTTTTTTTTTTTTTTTTTTTACTGTTTTGCCTCACATTAGTATTTCACAGACATAGGAATTTGTATAAATAGTACAAAACAAACATTTTTTTTCCCTTACAACACAAATAAATATCATAATAAATATATTCGTTTAAGTTAAAGAACATGAAGCAACCGATGACCAAAAGGAATACTGCGGTGTCAAATCCCTGAACCAGGCTGTTAAACAAACGGGACAATAACATATGGGGTGCAATTTACAAACCAGTAAAGATTACAGAATGTTAAAGTGGGTCAGTTATCAGATCTAAACTCACTGACATACATTTTTATACATTTTCTATTAGCACACTTTGATCTTTCAACATTCTGCAACTTATATTTGTTAGCCCCCCAGGTCTCAGAAAAAACATACACACTCACACACATGCATATATACACACATGCACACACATGCACACACACACACACACACACACACACACACACACACACACACACACACACACACACACACACACACACACACACACACACACACACACACAAAAGAGTGATGTATGAAGCTTTGGTTGAATGCTACTGGGAGACTTGACAGTTTCTCCCATTGGAATTAGCTGTAAAGTGCATTTCACAAATAAAATGGCATCAGTGACACATGTCAGGTCTCACTGATTAAGGCTACAGAATCAAACATACTGTTCATGGCACTGAGGCTGAATAGCCTGTGAAACAGGGAGAATATTTAAGGCACAGGAATGAATGATTATCACTACTGATAAGCCATTTTGATCACTTTGATCGAAGACCACATACAATTGGCTACACAGTATTTTAAGTATAAAAATAAAGACTGCTAACATTTGGGTACTAAAATTATCTCAGCATGTGTAGTTTGTCAAAGAGACTCCACTTTTACAAACATAAATTAAGAACTTTAAGTGTTACTGTGTCATCAGAATGTGACATGTCCTGATCAGTTCTGATTCTTGAATATAGTTCACACAGAAAAGACATTATTAACTATGTGTCCATTATCTTCTGTTGTTTCCCTTTGGATTCACTTAGTCAGACAGGGACAGGCGCTCAAACACGGTGAGCCTCTTGGTGGCAGAGCCGTCAAAAGTTGGAGACTCACTTCCACTGGAACCTCCGCTGCTGCTGCTGTAGCTGTCCTCCAGCGAGTCTTCAGAGGAGAAACGCTGGAGTCCAGAAGGCTTCGTGAATCCCCCGTGGCCTCCGGGAAATGCACACAGCATGCTGCTGTCCTGGTGGTGCCCATCTTCTGTGCTGGTCAAGACTCTGCTGTTGTTGCTGTTTACAGCAGAAAGATTATTTCCATGGCCACACACACAGCGTGAGGCCTTTGGCTCCAGGATGAGAGGAATGTTGTGAATGTCTCCGGTGCTGGCACGGTTCTGCTGCTGGCTGCCAAACTTGAATGCTTTTTCCTCCCACAAGTCACCAAAAACTGGGGAGAGGAGGTCTGCGGGAGGTGGAGAAACAGAGGGAGCACGACTGAACCCCAGGTTAGGATCATTAAAGGATGAAGGAAATGATGGAGGAGGTGAGCTGCGTGAGGAACCCAGGAACCCGGCAAAGCTGACACTCTGGCGGAGCTGGGGGCGTGGATTCTGACCACTGGTTGCTATGGCACTCACTTGCCGCTCATTCTGAAATTTGGCAGATAGTGGGCCTCTGCTGATTTTGGCCTCGTGGATGAAGTGGCAGCGTGAACCATAAGGGCAGTACCCAAAGTTATAAAAGGTTCTGCAGGGCTCTGTTTTGTACTTAGGGTGGCGGTAAAGTCCACGCAGCTCTGCTTCACCATGGGCAAACTGGCACTTATTGCCATACTTGCAGCTACCAGTTTCCTGGAAGCCACGGCACAGTTCAGTCTTGTAACGGTTAGAGGAGAGCAGAGGTGGGAGCTGGGGTGGGAGGTTGGATGAGGGAGGGAAGCCAGGTGGGGGAGCCACAGTAGTAGCAGTAGGTGAGGAAAAGGCCTCCAGGTTCTTGAGTTGCTCAAAAGAGGAGAGCAAGGTGCTGGTGGACTCAGTTAGGCTCATGGAGCGGTCAGGCCTGAAGGGCAGCTGTTTTGGTTTGGAGACAGGGGCCTGACCCCAGATGTTGGATGGCCAGAAAGGGCTGCCGCTGTCATCGTTAACATGCTCGGTGCTCAAGCTGTGGCTTGAGGAGAGAGGGGGGGACTGGGGAGAGAAGTAGGAGGCTGACCGGTTCACCCGACTCTGCCCTGGGACTTTGAGTTGAGACTGTGTCAGGAACAAGCCATCATCCAGGTCCAGGGTTGAAAAGTTCTGTTATAGAAAGATTTAAATGGTTACTACACAGATACTATTACTCACTTCAAAGAAATACATGTTGAATATTTATTCTTTTTAACCCTACTGTCTACAGAAAATACATTTCAAGTTCGAGTTTTCAAAATAAATCAATAAATAACGAATTCTGGAGTATACATACACATTTAAAAACTTTTTTTTAAATGAATCACATTTTTTGAAGAATGCTTGCATACAAAAAAAAAGTCAGAACAGTCTTTAAGAAAACAAAACAGCACTAGAAGTTATATAACTTGTATCTTCTATTTACGTACAATCAGAAAATACAGATTAAATGTACATAATCGTGCCTGTTTTGTGTTTCTCATGCATTATTCAGACACTGGAAGATTGGAATTCAAGAAACAAACAACTCAGCACTGACTGTCTCCCTGATCTCGTTATCTCTTTAAACTCAAAAAGTCCTCTGAGGCTAAATCTCTGCTCAACTCAAAGATTTTACTGTCAAATAAGTGAATCGCAACAGGAACAAAATGAGAAGGGAATAAACAAACAACCACTCTGGCAGAAGTTAAACAGATAATCAACCCCAACTTTAAAACGCCTTATTCCTCTTCTTTTTTTTTTTTTTTTCCAAAACAACATTATGAATACATGACTCACCTTTGTCAAGATGTCAAGCATTTCGGACATGCTGTACCCCTTTGTACAAAAAAGAAAAAAAGGTTCAGCTCGGATCCACAGCTCACAGTTTGATACCTGTGCCCAAAAACAAGTCGAGTAGAATATGTGAGCCACGGCTGTGTTGTGCTTTATAGTTTTTTTTATGTTTTAGGCTCCGCCTACTGTCTAGCAGAGCAGAGGTTTCCACTCGCTATGTTCCCGGATGACCCTGCCTTCATCTCAAGTTTCATGGTGACCTCACAGATGGGCGTAGTAAAAAAAAAAAAACCACACACACACACACACACACACACACACACACACACACACACACACACACACACACACACACACACACACACATACACACACACACACACACACACACACAGAGAGAGAAAAAAACAGAAAGACAAGAAAGAATACTGTGTATTTTTAGCTGCCTGTGAAATGTTTCAGTTTCGTAGACACGTGAAAGCAAAGTGGCTTATTTACAAAGCCCTCATGCAATACTATACATTTAGGCCTATTACTTGTTTTTCCTATTCTCATTCTGTATGTTCACTCCTATGTATGATGAGAGGTTTTCTGCAAAGTGGTAAATCATTTCAGCTCTGTGAAATTTTTCAGGATCTAAAGCACCCAGATGTGAAGTGACAAAAGAAGGCTGTTTGTTGAGAGCCGTACACTGATCCTTTTCATCCCACATAACAAGTGAGGAAGGGATTTTCTGCCTATACATGAACACGTAATCATATGTTTACAGTATATACATTTCTATGACTAATGGTAGGCTTTCAGGAAGCGTTAGCAATCATATTGTCCCCATCACAGACACTGTATGGTTTCTGAGTGTGTTTTTTTGCCCACAGAGAGGAAAGGATGTATTACTGTACATTGTTGCTTACCAGAATACATATGGTTGCATTTCCCCTTATTTCCCTCAGTTTCTGTTATGAAATCTTATATGAACAGATTTAATATATTCTGTCAGAGCACCAAAACAGTTAAAAGAGCACAACTACTAATAAGTAGATGGCAGAAACCTTTGTGCTGAAAACAAGATCGAAGTGAGTGAAATAAAACAGAACTGACCTGAACACTGGACTCTCACCTGCCATTTATATTCAATCTTTTTTTTTTACTCAGCACTGTGGTCAGTTTACACTCTTGCGACCATGATAATACTTAAGATGTTTTGATGGAAGATTTATACCCTCATCACCCTTTCTAACTGTATAACCCACAACTTAAACAAGGCCCAAGTCATTCTTATTATTCAATGGTCAAATTAATCTCATAAACAAAACTGAAACTGTGCACCCCCCATATCGAATGAATCATACAGCTTATAATTGCTTTATTATCAGAGCAGAATTGCCTCACTGACTCTTTTTATTTGCCCATACCTTCACTGCTGTGTGTATTGATTAATAACAGCAGACGCTTAACGACAGCACGATAAGCAGATTTGTGTGATACGGAATTGAGATAAAGGGGAAATGACAGTGAGAGTGACGAAGAAAGATAAAGAAAAAAAAGAGTCCCTCTGACCCAGTGAAACCTTAATAATTTACCAATGGACAAATAAGTGTATATCAACAGCATCTGCTGTTGTGCTGATATCAGCAAATAAGTGGTAACTCCTGACGCTGCTGCTTCTTGTGTCACTGACTCACATGAGTCATGATTAATGCTGGTAATGACAACACAATCCTTCTAATGAATGTTGTGCAAATGTAAAAAAGTTACTGAAATGTTACAAAATAGTGACGTGTGACAACTGTAAACAGAGAAAGAAAGGACACAGCCAGAAAAAAAAATCTAAGTCAATGTGATCACTCATTTTGACCGTAAAAACCAAATGACACAAAGAAATGAAGATGATTGACAGATGTTGCAATCTTGAAGAGGGGAAACATTTTCTAATCAATCTTTTTTTTTTACTCAGCACTATGGTCAGTTAACACTCTTGCCACCATGATAATACTCAGGATGTTTTGATGGAAGATTTACACCCTCATCACCTTTTTTAACTGTATGACTCACAACTGATACAAGGCACAAGTCATTCTTATTATTCAATGGTCAAATTAATCTCATAAGCAAAAAGAAGGGGCACAGCCCGAAAAAAAAATTGCCAGCCTTCAACCTTCAGCCAAAAATCTACATTCACAAAGATTCTCAAATGCATAAAAATGTGCTCTGTAGTAGGCTCATAAATACATAGTTTGCCTTGATATTTTAAAGTGAAACAAAATGTTATTTGGCTTATTATGCAACGTAGGTGCTGAATTTTGCTTTAAGTCCTGTCAATGTGATCAGTGATTTTGAAGATAAAACCAAATGACGGATGATTGACAGAGGTTGCAATCTTGAAAAGGGGAAAATGTGTAATCAATCTTTTTTTACTCAGCACTGTGGTCAGTTAACACTCTTGCCACCATGATAATACTTAGGATGTTTTGATGGAAGATTTATACCCTCATCACCTTTTTTTAACTGTATGACTCACAACTGAAACAAGGCACAAGTCATTCTTATTATTCAATGGTCCAATTAATCTCATAAGCAAAGATTCTCAAATGCATAACAATGTGCTCTGTAGTTAGCTCATAAATAAATAGTTTGCCTTGATATTTTAAAGTGAAACACTTATTATGCATCGTAGGTGCTGAATTTTGCTTTAAGTCCTGTCAATGTGATCAGTCATTTTGATCGTAAAACCAAATGACGCAAAGAAATGAAGATGATTGACTGATATGTTGCAATCTTGAAGAGGGGAAAATTTGGCTCCCATTTTTAAACTTTAAGTATTGAAATCCTTCAGTAGAAGTAACAATACCATAATTAAAGAGTATGATCTGTACCTGCTCTGTGTGGAAAGTACCTTGGGATAACTTTTGTTGTGAGTTGGTACTCACAAATAAAGTGTGATAGAGAAATCTTTTATAAAAGTAAGTATTAGGAAGATGCTCTATCGCCCAAGCAGTAGTTTAACTTAAAGTGTTAAATTATTTATTATAAGTATTTGAAGTTGGATGTAAGTGGCCTCTTACTTCAAATCTCACAGTATACGCTCCTCTCCTGTTGTGTAATGTAACATCTGTTTGTATTCTGCAAAGTAACAAAAGTACTTTCAGATATGACACAACTATGCTGGACTGAAACTCTCACAAAATGGAACACGTGAGTATTCATTTAGTGCACAAGTTAAATAAATAAAAAGTAACTTCCCACTTCTGCTTCAAGAAATGATGAGGTATATGATAACCACACTTCCACTGTGACTTACCGTCCATGTTCTCCCTGCTCTTATCGTAATTTCATATCTCAACATGATAATTACATATGGCTATCCCTCTCACTGCTCAACACCTTGAGTCTACATACATTCAAATGAACCATTTTTTTTGAATTAATGGTCTGATTATCCTCTTTTTTAAATTAATCATGGTTTATTTATTTATTAGTTTAAAAAAAACATATCTGCTGATTGAACTGAAAAAATGCATTGAAGTTTTTTTTTTAAGTTCAAAATCGTGCTGTAGGTGATGGCAGGTTGTAACTGAGGCCTCTTATGCAGACAGATTTACCAAACAGGAATCTCATGTTCAGCTATTAATAACTACAGCTAGACATATTAAATGACTTATCTAAATATTAACATGACAGTATTAAGTACTCTGAAAACTTCTATTAGACTGTCTACATGGGTGTGGTAAAAATGTGTCTCTCTTTCCCTTCTCATTTCCCTCTAGTTTCTTCAGACCTTTTTCTCACCAGGCCAATAAACTGGCACAGAGGTAAGGAGGGCACTTGGCTTGCTTGTGTTTATGTGTGTGTGTGTGTGTGTGTGTGTGTGTGTGTGTGTGTGTGTGTGTGTGTGTGGTTACCTTGCACTACTTGTTTCTGTATGGAAAGTCACCCTAATAGGGAGGGGCACTCACAAATACACACTCTTACATTCTTGCAATCAAACACACATAAACATAGCTTTAAGGAGAATTCCTGCTGACAGCGGCTTCCAGGTAGCGCTTCCTCCTTCACTGACTAATTGAGTCAGTGAGCACTTAATGCAAAGGTTTCCACTGGGGGTTTTCTTACATTACATTCCAGTATACATGTTGCTTTCTAATATGTTAGGACTTGTACAAGGCAACATCTGTTTTTTTGTTGTTGTTGTTTTTAAAAAAAAGTAAGTGTAAACATGTTTAAGCTGTGGGAAAAAATGTAACATGAGTAAAGGTGGCAACAGGTTGCAAGCCTGAGACTGATCCATGGTCTGTGACCACTTAATTGATTTGTTTATGTCTGTGGCATTAAAAATAATATAAACAACTTAATGTAAAAAAGGAAATACGTTTTGCTACACATTAGCATGTAAAGATGACAGAGAAGAAGAGAGTTATATATAACGTGTAGCCCACATCTATTTATTGTGCTTTGTGCTGTGTCTGTGTAATGTGTCTGAGCCGTATAGATGGATCATTAACTAAAATAGGCGCGTGTTTACCTCTATAAACCACAAAGTCTGCTTTTACAGGGAACTGCATCAGGAAGCTGGATCAGTGGTTGAAAAACATATAAAGTCACACTCAAGTCAAGTTAGTCACCTCAGCCTCTTAAATGTTTAAGTAAAAGTACAGAAGTATTATAAACACAATGTATCAGTAGGGGTGTTGTGTTAAGCAGACAAACTGAAATGGTTATATGTTATATTTTTAGATTGCTGATGCATTCATGTGGAAACAGCATTTTACTGGTGGAGCTGGAGCTAATTCTGATTATATATATATATATATATATATATATATATATATATATGATATACTGTTGGATTGTTCAGTGTGTAACAGTTTTATATGTTTTGTAGAGAAAAAAGGACAATATTTCCCTCTGAAATGTGGTGAAAAGAACAAGAACCTCAAATGTATACAAGTACAATACTTAGTTAAGGCAGCAATTTCACAATCTTTTCTCTCTCAGCTTAACTCTGTGCAGTTTTTTTTTTAATAAAAACAAACAAACAAACAAACTTTTGTTATTCTTGAAATTAAGTTGTATTTACTGCTTTGGGGATTTTTTTTAATTCCTGAGGGATTCCTAGCCAGAGTGAAAATAAGAACTGTTCAGGCTGTTCCAACCCACTTAGGTGGGAAATGAAGGGGAAGTTTTCAGTAGTATGCCTCACTCTTAGTGTCTACTCATCATTATATGTCACAGAGGACACACAGAGAACGTTAAGCTCTCATTAATGCTGACACAAAACTGATCCTTAGGTAAGATGTTAATGATGATTAATGGAGATGTGGATCTAGTTAAATTGTGATAATGTATTTGTTATCCTTTCAGATGTTATTTTAACATGGCTTTAAGGAGCAATATTTACTCTCACAGCTTAACTCTTGTTGCCATTTTGATTTTTTTTTAAAAAGAAAGCAAAAAAAAAAAAAAAAGGAAAAACATTTTTGTAATATTCTTTAAAAAAAGTTGTATTTACTGCTTTGGGGTATTTTTTTATTCCTGAGGAAGTCCTGGCCAGAAGGAAAATAGGAACTATTCAGGCTGTTCCAACCCACTGAGGTGGGAAATGGAGGGGAAGTTTTCAGTAGTATGCCTCACTCTTAGTGTCTACTCATCATCATATGTCACAGAGGACACACAGAGTATGTTAAGATTTCCATAATGCTGAAACAAAACTGATCCTTATGAAGATGGTAACGATGATGAATGGAGATGTGTATGTAGATACAGTAAATCTTAAAATTGAAATATGTGATATTTGTAGAATAGACAGTATGACAACTTAACTCTTGTTATATCGTTCTCCTCTCCACGTGTTTTTCGTTTCGGTTGCCTTTCTTTTTCATTTCCGTTCCTATTCCAGGCTCAGGTTCACCTAAAGCTCCTGATAGATGTAGTTTGACCAGCCTGTGCTTCTAATAAGTGATAGTTTGCAAATATTTAACCATGCCCTCCGTAACATCGCTATGGTGACATGCCAAACATTGCACACACAAGGCTCTACAGTAACTTAGCAACAGCAGTGGAGCAGGTTTGTAGGGCTAATATGGCCGCTACAGAAAAGTGATGAACCCGAGCTGCTCATGCTTGTGTTGAATCAGGCGATTCCTCAGAAGAAAGATGGAGGGGTGGCTTTAAAGAAAGAGGAGATATGGAAGCAGGGAGAGGGGGAGAGGGGAGAGAGAAAGTGAGTCAGTGGTTAAGTTGGTCAGAAGTCCATGTTGACTTTATCACCGGGGAAAGTACCTGCCTCTCCAGATAGATATTTATATATAGTTAGACAGGCAGATAGACAGAGTCTACACCTTTATTTCATATGTTACAGATAAGGATGTTTCTGTGTAAGATAATCTGATAGTGATGGTGGACTTTGGAAATCATGCACTGAACACACACTGCACCACTATTCACTAAGTGAACGTGCAAACACACGAGGGTCATTTGACGTGACAGAACCAGTAGTTCAAAGGAACAAATAACCCTTACTGTCCAGATTTCAGGTTAAAGTCATAGTGCAACAGCGTCATTTCCAAGCACTGGAGGTGCCTTCTTTAACTCATCAATGTAAGATTTTACATGGATTTTACAGGGACAATACTCATTGATCAGGAAAAAAACAGTTTTGTAAATGAGACAGAGTTAGCCTACAAGGTTAATATATTTGTTGTTGACCAAGGTTATATGTTTCAAAATCACCTTAAACATGAATAAAACAACATATCTTTTAAAAATAATTTAGAAAAAACATAAATTAATGAAGGTGTATGGATTAAATAATAATATGGCAGTTAGCTCCATTCTATAATGATAAAGACCTAATGGGGAAACAAATAAAAAAACCTGTTAGTCCCTGTTACAGTATACTGTAGCATGTGTTGGATAACTTTGAAAATCTCCTGCATGTTGAAACTATCACTCTGTTTACGTCAGTCTATATGCTGAGTACATTATGAGTGCCATTACCAGTAATGTAGCAGGTCAGAATGACTGATGACTGGTCAGAATTTTTTTCTTTATGTGTCAGCATTTAGGAGCAGCAGCGAAGTATGTCATGCAGCACATCTGGTGTTTTCCTTTCTCTTTTTCACCCTCATTTATCTAAGTTCTGCTATGCTTTTGTTTTACTCAGTGGTATTTTTTATTGTTAATCATTGATCATTGGGGTATTATTTGGAAATGTTGATATTCTATCAAGAAGTAGGAGCTATGGAAGCAGCAGTTGCATGATTAATGTAGTGAAGTGATCAAAATAAAATATGTTTCTTTTCCTTGGTTAGTATGTTTTCATTCTTTGATTCTTGTCGATTGAGCCTGTGAGAAAACTCAGGGCCCGCTGTTACTGAAAGAGCATCAGATCCTCTTCTCAGTAGTATATGGTATAGTTTATGGAAATAGAAAAAGGAAGAGAAATAAAAACAAGTTGTAAAATGACAAGTGGGAACATTATTCAATTATTATATGATTAAACCCATAACACATTTTCTATAAAGGATAATAAAGGGATGAGCCTGAACTCTTGTCAAATGTCAAACACTTTGTCAAAACTTTCCACATGAAGAAGAGTATGTTCTGTTCTGTGTATTCAGATCAACTGAGGAGGTTAAAGATGTACACAGCTCAAAGGTGTAGCCTGTGGCACAGATCAGCATGATGCTGGACTGGTTCGACTTGTTTCCACAGGGTTTCTTCTCAAGGCAAGATTAGTCACGATGCAACTCATAAACAACATGGAGTACAAATGTGTGTGACCAGTGTGCAAAAAAATGTGGTGCCCAGTCCAAAAACCCTGTTATGATTTTAGCCAGCCAAGGATTTGCAACACTTTATAGACTTGCTTTTAAATGTTCTATTGTGTTATGTTTGAGCGTAAAACGGCTCTTCAGGGCCTAAAAAGATACTTCAGTACCTGACAGAAAAGCAAACATTGTACTTTTTCTACCATACCAAAACAGAGGATTTTAAGTGATTATTCAACAATGTTGCAAATTAGTTGACAGACAAATATATGTGTACAATGTACAATATATATGTGTAAGCATATCAAGCAATAAAAAGTATGTTTAAATATTTATTTTTTTGCAAAGCTCATCAATTATGAGGAAATCTCTGGCTTCCTCTATCGGTTTCCTCCAGAGTGTAGTTTTGGAGGAATTTCTGCTGTGGGCCAAACTCCGTCAGAAACAGATGTTCAAATAAATATAACAATATTCCAGTTCTACCCTAAACTTTGTGAAAGCTGTGACTGCAAACTCAGGTAATATTTTTTGCCTTGGAGGAGTCAAATGAGGTGGTTTTCTTGTAACAGAGTGAAATCTGGGACGTGTGTGTGCACGTGTGTGTTTCTATTCTAGAAGGGTGTTTTCTCTGAGGAGTCATACATTTCTCATCTAGACCCCACTCAAATTTCTCAGTGTGAAGTTTTTTTCACTTAAGGAATAAACAGGCACATCACAGATGTAGACAGATCAGCTTTTTGCCAATATCCTTCCCACTCACTATAAAGTAAAAACAATACTTCAGTGTGAAGGATGTTACACAAAACAAATTCTTTCCTTGTGTGGGATTGATTGATAAAATTCCCACTGTTTGGTCAGTCATAAAGATGCGTTTTAAAAATAAATGAATCATTCTCTGTTCACAGCTCTTCTGTCATCCATCAAAATTCATTACAAGCTTAGTCATGTGGATGCTGTATACATTTTTGCAATAAATACTGGATGTTTACTTTATTTACCTGCCAAGTTCTGAAAGATAATAAATGAAAGAGAAAGGAGTGATGAGACTTTTTAAACAAAAACTTCTTATGCAAGATCAAATAATCTGAGTTGTGTTGCAAGAAGGAGCTCCTTGAGCGATTTTGCAACACTAGTACTTAACAATAAGCACATAATGTACTATTTGTGTACCAAAGCAAATGTTCTAGACTATTCAATTTATGTTATTTGGATTTGTGGACAGTTGGATGAGGTTATTCTTTCTACCTCTACCTCTTTTCTACCTTCACGAAATTAGACAAGATAGATTAGTTGTTTTATGAAACTCAAATGTCATCTTTGTTGTGCAGGAAAATACATTGTCCATTGATCTGAACTTTAAATCATCTTGGTTGGATTATTTTAATTAATTATATCCAGGGTTGAGCCAAAAAAAAATTCTCATGGCTTCAGCTGGTTCAAAACGCAGCTGTTCAGCTTAACAAATACTTGATGACAATTGCTCCTATTTTAATCTTTCTTTACTGGTTACCAGTCAGTTGTGGTTCAATAAGATTTGACTGATTACCTTCAAAGCACTTCACAACTGTGCACCTAGCTACATTTCTACATCCTCGTCCTTCGGCGGTCTTATTGGCTGAAGACTCAAGACTAAAGTCGACTGGGCTTCAGCAGCTCTGGGAGTCATTCCCTGAAGATTTGAGGCTGGCAGAGTCTGCAACATCTATTAAATCACTTCTCATAACATATCTTGTTTTTTAAAAGGCCTTTACTATACCACACCATTTTATTCTCAACATGTCTTATCTGTTTCATTACTACTGTTGTGTGTTATTTTTATTATTATTTTTAATTTTCATACTAGGAGTAATTTATCATGATGATGATGATGATGATGATGATGATGATGATGATGATGATGATGATGATGATTATCATTATTATATCCATAGTGATTCTGTGTAGTGAAGTGTGGGAAGTGAAAGCGTTCAAAGTGTTGTGAGGAAATGATACCTGGGATTACAGAGTTGATCTTGTTGTTTCCATACCTCCATATGAAACATAATAATAGTAATAAATAGACACCAAGTCTGACTCTCTCCAAGTAAAATACTGAGCTTTCTTGTAAAACCCTCACACACATTGGCACACCAAATGCTTATATCAGCAAGTTAGTGTCCTGATCCTGAGTGTGTTTTTGTGTGTTGCAGATTGTGTCTCTTATGTCAAGGACGACTCTGTGTGTTGTCAGGAAATTTCTGCATCTGTCGCTACTCTGGGACTCGTTCAGTGTGGAGGTGCTTTCCCGCTGTACTGGCTCCAATGGCTGCTGCCCAGGTTTCATCCTGTGTCCGCTTAGCTCCACGTTTAGCTGCAAGATCTCAGCAGATGCTTTAATTTTGGGACTATTTAATCACGGTGTTCCTTTGCCAAAATTGGAAGGACATGGACAAAGTTCAGTGCTGCTGACAGCACTCAATTGTGTATTGTCCACAAAAAAGTATTTAAAAAGAAAGGATGAGCAAAATTGTACGTTAGGTGGCATTACACAACGCTGCAACACGGATTCGCAATGAAAAAGTCTACATATTTTTATTCAAGTTCATTTACAGCCATTGTGCTATTATGGTAATGGTAAACAGAACTGACTTCACAAAGTGCTAGGAGAAACAAAGGTGCCAGTGTTGTCCATTATGACTGAATGGAAAATTGCCTGCTCCAGTCCTTTGCCAGTGTTTGACTCCAAAAACAGAAGAGGATATTATTGTGGATGTAATTGTTATATGTGTATCTAGTGCCAGGAAAGACTTTAAATTCGTTACAGGAAATCTTTGCAGACTTTTTAAAACTCTGACCTTTCAACACTTTTATCATAAACTCTTCAGAGTTGAGCAATAGTGTTTTTACAGAAAACAACCAGACAGATCTGGGCATGCCAGTTCCCAACTTTTCTTTCTTATGTCAGTTCCAAACCTTTCCTAATTCGCTCTACATCTATTTATTTATGTTTTTGCCCTTCGGCATGTGTATCAACTCCCACCGAGACTCTTAATGAATTCTCTTAAGTTGTACTATTTCCCAAAACCTTTTTTTCCCCCCTCATTCATTTCCCTTCCCACTTTTCCAGCAGAGTATATTACTTGCTTCCTTCTTACACGGAAATGGGGTCAGATTGCAGAGAGGCAGAAGAATGAGGGGGGAGGGATAGACGGGAACCCACAGTTGGAAAATGAAACAAAATGTTCTGAACCGCAGGCGGGAGCAACTTCCAGGAAATGAGCTCGGGCTGTGAGTGAAACTGCCCCTAAAGTTTATAAAATGCTCTTGAATTACACAATATATGGGGACATACTTGGCAAGACGAAATAAAATTAAAAGAGCCATCGACACTGCCATAACTGTCACATTATAGAGAGACAGTGTGAAGTTTTTAGAAGTGGATTTTGAAAGAATTGCCCCATTAATGCTCAAATGTGATACTCAGCACAGCGTAAAAGGCCTCGGGTAATAAAGTTTATTTGCCTGGGAGAAAAAACAGAGAAGAGAGGGAGGAGAGGAGATGAAAAATAGATGAATATTTTTAATGACTTGCAAAAACAGTAATCTTGTGATGCTTCCACTAATTATTTGAACCTCTTATATATATTTAATATAAATGAAGATAGGAAATGCATTAACACATTAGACATCAAGTAGTAATTCTAAGCATTATTAGTTTACTTTTTTTTTGCTATATTTTTTGCCTCTTCAAATAAACTCAAATGTTGGGAAATAATTTCAACAGAAGAAATGGAAACAGAGATCAATGTTCTTATAGACAGACAAAAGTAATATGTCCACAAATTTCCCCCAGATATTCTCGACTTTCCTTCTTCCAAGGGATGTACTTCTTCTAAGTCTCATAAAAACCTTCCAGCAAAATTGCCAGGAGAATACATGACTCTCATAAAGCAAAACTTAATGAATATATTTTACTTTATTATGTGAAACAAAACAAAAACAATGAGGCTTCACTGCTTTGAATTGATTAATGATCATTTATAAACTTGCCTTGTATTCTACTTTTTAAATAAAATGTTTGCAAATGGAGAATCTACATACATAAAAGTAAAAAGGACACATTCAACAATAGTACATCATTAACAACCACAATAATACAATAATACAATCATCATTATCATCATCAATCATAATAATACAGTGTCAACAATAATACATCCTTAAATAATAGTGTTAAAAAAAATACAGCGCATAATGCCAGGGTGTGAGTCTCTTTTGTCTGTAAGCCTGTCAAACAAGGAAACGTGCTGCAGGAGTATAATGTAATGATTGACTTTTGTAGGTTCGTCCTGCTTTTCTGGTCTTACAGCGTCTCGTGATCAACTTCAAGGTAGATTAAGATCTGAGATGGTGAGTTGAAGTCACACAGCAGCATGAGGGACAAATATAATGGTTTCGAAAACCATCTAGGGCACGATAAGACAAACTTTACTGAAATGCATTTAAAAGAAACAACATTCCTTTATGTCCCTAGAAGAACAATTTATCAGTGAAATAATTGATGTAACCTAAAGACAGATTTGGACTCTAACAGAATATTTCAGTTTTGTCGTAGGATCCTTTATAACTGTCAGAATGTTTCATGAACAGCATATTTTGAATCCAACAATCATCATCTTCTGCGTCATTCCCCACTGTCTCCCTCTGTGGTGTTGCGCAACTATCCTCTCTTCCATCTTTCAGTGCTGTTTGACTGCATGCCGAACTCCACTGATAAAATCTCTTTTTTATATAACCCTTATCCACTTATACTGGTGGTACCTTTTCTTTCTGAATGCCATGGAGGTGTTTATTCTGCCTCAAGCCTTCTCTCTCTAACTCTGTCCCTCCTGACTGTTTCTTTAAAAGGAAAAGTATGTTCTTGGCTTCACTGCAGGAACAAAACACACACACACATGCACGAGCACACACACACAAACACACACACACACACAGTAAGAGGGAGAGATCAGAATGAGGGAAGTAGGGAGTTTCGCAGATGTGTCTTGGCTACAATCATAATAATATGCAACAACTGACAGGGAGAGTTTGAGTTTTTACATTTGAACCTTTAAGTGTTTCTATTTCAGAACTCGCACATGCAGCACAGCTGGCTGATGGGGCAGTACAGGTCAATTCCTTCTTCTTTGTCTCTCTCTCTTACCTAAATTGAGGTCAGTTTTACTGTGCATTTATCTTTAAAATAACCACTTAACATACTAGACTGTTTAGTCGCTGCTGTACGCCGGCTTTAAACTCATCTTTTTGAAATTCTAACGTTTGTAAGCTTAAAGAACTGCCTATTGTTGAAGCATAAATATCAGACCACCTGTATTTGTTTTTATTTAGCATTTCAACCATGAAAGTCAACAAGATAATGATAGATAAGATAATGTGAAACCAGCAATGATGCATGCAAAAATATTTTGAATTCATGACATTGCAGGTGCGTTTATGGTGAGATCGGGGACTTTAAGGCTGATACTAACAATAGATGGATACAATAATGGCAATGAGCACAAAACACATGCGGCTGTCACGAGATTGGCCTTGAAACATGATGGAAGTAAACATGTTGACAAAAGTAGCTGAGAGTCATGATAGAGTAAGAAATAATAACACAAATGTATTTATTAAGTGTTTATGAAGGCACAGTGACCTCAACTTCTGCTATCCCTGTGCTTTCGACTCAGTTTTATACTTTTGTGATGAGAAGAAGAGATATAACACATACATAACACACATGCATGTATATGTAAGACAGTGAGAGTAGAGGAGCACACTGCAAGGTATCCTCAGAGTATTTACTTCATAGTATTATTTGACAAAAGTGATGGGAGGTCTAAATAAATAAGTCACTGACATGGGGAGACCAAGAGACACTGAAACTTCTCTGTCCTCTGTTCAGTCTGTCAGCTCTCTTCCTCCCTCTCACATACACTTTGTATTTCCCACTACACCACTATTGACACACACAGGTGCACACAACACACACACACACACACACACACACGCACACACACCCTCACACACACACACACCCTCACACACACACACACACCCTCGCAAACACATAGGACCTCAGCTGTAACTCACATACAATCTCTCTCACACTCTGTCCACCGCTGCTTGCTCCTCACATTTGAAAGACTCTCTTGTAAAGTGTGTGAAACAGTATGGAGGTGTAAAGATGTAATGGGAAAGTAGTGTACGTGTGCGTGTCACCTAGGTGATAAAAACACAAGATCATGTTCATATGTCACATTCCAGATCAACTTTATAAATAAAAAAGTAGAAAAATACATATTAGGGGGAAGTAACTTAAGTTCTGCAGCTGTCGCATATTTTAAATTTAAAGACCTTATTCAGTTCTTTTCAAACACAATGTCAGACCATTACTCAGTTTGTCTTTTAAGTCTACAGATAATAACAACATAACATTACTAATTAAGGAATATATTTTAAGTCAGAGCTTCAGACCAGAGTGGGCCTACATTGCCATCAAAAACACTTCACCAAAGAAATGTTTATTAAATGTCATGTTTATATTTAGGTTATTCAGGATTGATACACCATACTACATATACAGACAACTAGTATAATATAACATTAACTGTGGATGTGGATATGCATAAATGCAAACATTTAAACTGCCTTCAGAGAGATACAGGGTACATATATTATAATATTATGAAAGCAGTTTGACTGCACATGATTGAAATATGGCATAATGTGGCAGATTATTTGAACAAATATATTTACAGCTATTTCATTATTGCTGCTTATCTTACTTCTTGCTCCAATATTGTAAAAAGTCTAAACAAAGCAAAAAAAAGCACACGTTACACTACATTACTGTATTTCAAGCTGTATCTGTTTTGATATGATACAAAATTAGAATATTTCAAAAACAAAATCTCCTTGTCATTTGTTTTCATTAATTACTTCATACAATACACATCTGTTGTACTTTGTGTTCTTTAAAAAAAATGTTGATCTGGTTTGTCAAGTCATACCTATCAAGTGACAATGACAGTGCAGTTTAACTTTGTCACTTCAACTTCACAAATGCAACACAAGATGCTTGTGATCTTTGCTGTATTATTTTGTGAAAAGTACAGCAGTCCTCCATCTGTTATTGCAGCTTTGATATGGAGCTCTTAATACTGAACAAGAAACTGCAGCTATTAAGAAATACAAGCAAAATGTGGCATGAGGCAAACCTGGCAAAGGTATTTTTAATTGTAATCCTGGAACAAAATCCATGGTCTTTATTCCTTTTCAATGGAAATCCAATCTGTCATCAAGACATAAAAAAAGGGCCAACACCTTCTTTGTGGTGCTAACTGGGTCAAAAATGCTGTCAATTCAACACCTTCACACATATTGTAATTTACACAAAAAGTGCAACAACTGCATACACACACACACACACACACACACACACACACACACACACACACACACACACACACACACACACGCACGCCTCCACAAAGCCCTGTGATCACAAAAGAAAAGCCTGACATTTATCGTTTTTACAGTAACAGGAAAATCACTACATTACTGTTGATCACTAATGTGTTAGTAAGATAGTAACCCAGGTGACTTGTTCAGTGAACTATACACAGACTGCACACACAAAAGCATATAACTGTGTACAGAAGGAATTATAGCTGATAGAGAAAAACAGCATGGATCAATGCATCCCCTGACATTAAAAAAAATATGTTTCATCATATTGTGCATCTGCCTTTGTGCGTGTGTGTGTGTGTCTGTACATATAAGGCCTGAAGACAAGTTTTTGGGTGTGGCCTGGCATTGCTTAAGTTTGAGAAAGGCGAGGTCTTATGACATCATTAGGTGAAACCTGTTTTCAGTTTGTGGCAGGAAATGATGCAGGCACCAGCGTGTGTTTTTGTGTATGTGAGTATGGTGAGAAAACAGTCTACTTTTATCTCCATGCTGGCTTGTGTGTTTAAACAATAAAGAAAGCGAAAGAAACGGGTATTATATGCTGTGTTTAAAGTTATAAACAACCAGAAATCCATGATTCTTGATTCAGTAACAGCTTTAGTTCATGAATGTTTTGACTGGCAGTTACAACAGCAGCTGGGCAGGCTACATTATATAATGGACTGTGAGTCACTGAGTTGTTTATATGACAGACAACACACATAGACTGGCACACACAGGTCTATGTTGTGTGACTGGACTAGACCAAAAGAGGTAGAGGGATATACACACACAAACACAAACACGCTCTGTCTCACACACACACACACACACACACACACACACACACACACACACACACACACACTCACTCACTCACTCACTCACTCACTCACACACACACACACACACACACACACACACACACACACACACACACACACACACACACACACACACACACACACACACACACACACACACACACTCACTCACTCACTCACTCACTCATAAGGTTGGTGAGTCAATGAGGAATGTGTGCTATGTGGGTCTGAGCAGAGCTGAGTGCACAGCATGAGGACAGCAGCTGGGACCCTTCATGCTTGTGCTTGACAAGCTTAAAGGAATGTGCTATTGCTTAGTGCTGTCGATAAAAGGTCAATCTTGAACTTATCTGTGTCTGTAGGGCCAAAAAACATTGAAATACACCTGCTGTTGACTGAGGAAAAAAAGCCACTGGTCAACTTAGAGTCAAGCTCAGATTAATTTCGGGCATTCCTACAAAATCCAGAAATTGGCACACTTCATATATGATGTCACCCATTGGTTTGCAGTGTAGCCAGCTTGAAGTCCAGAGTTGCTGCCTTTTGTTGGTGCCATATTTTCTGGTTGGAGCCAGGACTTTCCAAATAAGGAGTATGGCATGTTGCCTTTCATGCTCTGGAAACAAACGCTGCTACCTCGGACCAAAGTGAACGTCAGCTTACTGGGAACATTAAGCGTTGCAAACTTGGACTGATGTTAGGTACTTCAGCTAAATCATGCTAAAGTAAGTAGCATTATATATACAGAAATATTGTCAAGTCTTCAAATCTTGTCAATGGAGCAATACTTTCCTAAATGACCACTAGAAGAGGAACCAAATTTAACAAAGAAGTTATTATTTCCTGATGCCTTTTGAATGGGAGTCAATTGGAAATATGGGGTTTTTGTAACCAGCATCACACTCAGAATCCATCAATAAGTAACATGAACTTTGGCGGGAAAAAGCTTAACACAATTGCCATGGCTTCTGGCAATTTTCCAGAAATCTAACAAAAGCTGACTCTAAGAGTAAGTGAGTGAGTCAGCTTACTACAGTTAACTCCCCCGTACCGCTCCCAAGATTAGTATCACCACCAGTTTTTTTCCTTGAGGAAATGTTGCAGAGTTTTAGTATTTGTCTCCAATCTCTTCTCCTCTGTTGACTCTTACAGAGGAACAAACCCTGTACAGTTTTGTTTTGGTCCTTCAGGTTGGCAGCTGTATTATTAAGCAGATACCTCCCTATCTTTACTATTATTTTCTGCACTGCAGCTGGCATTGTTGTTTCCACTGACTAAAAATGCCATGATCATCAACATGAAAGGAGGCCAATCTATTTGCCAATGTACAAACCTAAAAATACAATGGGAGTTGAACTAAAACATTCTATTGTCTTGTGGAAAGGTTTTCGTAACACTAACCACTCAGCCTATATTATTACAGTGAATTGTAAGATGTGAGTAGCACAAGTATAGTAACCACAAGGTCTCTCCCAAAACTATAATGACGGGAATTAAGACTTTCTCATGATGTCGTAAACCGACAAATGCTAGAACTGCATGATTCACAGGAATGAAACACAGATGTGGGCGACCCGCTTACCCAATATGACCCAGATGCATTCAGAAACAATGTTGCAGAGAGAATACTAGTAACGTGATTTAACCCATTGCTATGCTGAAAAAGATCAGCAAAAATAGGGAAGACAGTGTCAAACTTTGTATAAGTTAGTGACAAAGGGTAATGATAATTTAGGGTTAGGGTTAGGGATATAGTAGAGAGCTGCAACATTTCTAACTGATGAAAATGACCCTTTAACATGATAGAATTAATCATTTGTTTATGGTTTATATATTTTTAAAAGTACCAGCTGCTACCCATTCATCACTACAACTCTATCTCTAGGTGACGCCCTGGTATGCCCTCATTGCAGGTATGTACCATTCACTGTATATATAGATGGATGTCATGACAGGTGCCCAAAAGTGAAGACAAAACCGTGGCCGGCTGCTGGCTGAGCCAAACTAAATAATCAACGTACATGTCAAATGAACTCTTCCCAAAGATGCTTTCTGTCATTTTACATAGTTCTTATGCTGATGTTTGTCCAAGTACTCATTTTTCTGATACATTTGTTTTTAATTTGTTATTTGATGATATAAAAAGGAGGTGTCACATCATGATTGACAGCTGTGAGAGCCATTCTTAAATCTCCGTCAGGGGGTGTGTTGCCATCATCCCACTGCCCTACTCTACTGTGCATACTGGCTCCAAATTATATCACACAAGCAAGATGGCAGATCTCGAAACGGAGATATTTTGGCTTCACTTTAGCATAGCGAAAAGGAAGTGGAGACAAGTTGTCCATACAGTCAATGGAGCACATCATTTCTCTGGTTCATGCCTTATTTAGTGTCAGTGTACTGGACACATTCAGAAACAGCTTTTAGTTTCAAGAAATTAAGAAGTGACTTGGGAGTAGATTGACCTGTTAGCATCTGAAAGTCACTGTTTTTTTAAGGCCTGCAACGATATTTAGGTTAGTTGGATGATATATTGTCCCAGAAATAATGGTGATAGAAAATATATAATTGTCATTTTAGCACCATTTTATGCCACATTTGCCGTTAACGTGATACAACTGGCTCAAATACCATACTTACCTATTTGGGAGTGTGCCAGGGAGAATTTTGAGTGTCTAGAAATGTCTGGAACCAATTGTTGATATACATATCAGTACTTTTCTGTCTTAAAAATGAAAACACAAACAATTTATGACCACCACAGCAGCAAAACCCAGGAGAGACTCAGCAGATATTTCTCATCAACTCTAGTTTAGTTTAGTAGCAGCTGAGATTGTCACTACAATGAGAATAGATGGTCCACCTCAAAGGTCAGTCCACCTTAAGTTAGCCAGGCCAAGCTAGGCTAACTCCTTGTTGCTAACTTTAGGGCTAACCCCTTCACTTTAATCAGCAATATTTACAGAATACTAGCTTCTAAAATCCAGCAAAAAAAAGGTACTAACAATTTACCAAAGTGCAAACACTGGCAAACTAGTTGATGTAATGTTTGTTAAAAAGTTCCTTGCAAACAAAATGTGATTAAAGCAGTACAGGAGATGAATTACTGTATGGGGGGATAAACAAGAGATGTGAATGAATAGCAGTGTGAAGGCCTTTGGGACAGTGTTCAGTGTTTATGATATCATGTGCTGAGATTTCCTGCCCAACCTTCTTGTTACATATCAGAACAACCGTGTCTTCTCTGAATAGATGTATATATTATTGACCACTCTATTTCAGTTCAAAGTCAGTTGAAGAAAGCAGGAAATTACAGTTTCCAGCCCCGATAATATACTTGGTTTCCTACCCATTCACAGTTCATTTCCCCCTCTTGTTGTGATGCTACAGAGAGCATGCTACAACGTGCATTTGTCAAACCACAGTCACACAGACTCACATGATTAAGAATACCAAGCACCATCATACCATCAAAGAAACAAACTAGTGAGTCATAACCACAATTTCTTGATTTGAAGAGACATTGCAGTAGAATGTATAGCTTCTCATTTGTTCTATCACTTACTGTATATGCTTCATGAAATTACTGTATGTTATCACTCAGTGTTACTTTTCTACATTTACCGTACCTCACGGCCCCTTCTGGCCATGCTTATCAAGCTCTTTGTGGTGGGAAACCTCCACCCTGAAACAAAAACACAGTCAAATAACACACCTACACAAAAGAACATCAAGTACAACAGGCAGGTGTTTGCCCTCTACTCAACGTCTCCTATGAACGTGTAACTTGTCACGTAAGTTGCCTGGTGACACAAACTGACCAAACCAACAACTCTTTTTTTTTTTGGTCAACACAGATCTCTTAAGACAGGCTACTGATAAATGACAGTGACTATCAAATGAAAATGTGGCTGATTATGCCACGCATTAACAAGAAGGCTGTGTGGTGTGTGTGTGTGTGTGTGTGTGTGTGTGTGTGTGGCAGTGTGTCTCTAGAGTATAAAATATGGCCAGAGTACACATAAAGCAGGTGGATTGTTTCAGGGTTTCAGATGTTTGGTGGGGAGCGTGTCTATGTTCCCACAGCTCTATGTTCCCAGAGCTCTATGTTCCCACAGCACCTATGTTTCCACAACTCTATGTTCCCACGTTTCTAAGAAATTATTTAAATTTAGGCCCTATGTTCCCACAGCTCTATGCTCCCACATTTCTAAGAGATTATAAAAATTTAGGCCCTATTTTCCCACATTTCTAAGATATTATTAAAATTTAGACCCTATTTTCCCACAGCCACAGACATGTGGGGTGTCCTGGTACCTCTGTAAGGCTACGAGTGAAAGTCCCTCATGAGCAATAATTTACAAATTAAGCACTGGGGCGGGCACAATGCAGTCCTGATTGGGCCGTCTTTTTGTAAAATAGTTGGAAAATATAACCCTAACCCTGTGGGAACATAGGGCCAAATTTTGAAAAAAAGGTTAGAAATGTGGGAACATAGAGCTGTGGGAACATAGGGCCTTATTTTGAAAAAAAAGTTAGAAATGTGTGAACATTGGGCTGTGGGAACATAGAGCTGTGGGAACATAGGGCCTAATTTTGTAAAGAAAGTTAGAAATGTGGGAACATCGGGCTGTGGGAACATAGGGCCTAATTTTGAAAAAAAAGTTAGACATGTGTCAACATTGGGCTGTGGGAACATAGAGCTGTGGGAACATAGGGCCTTAATTTGAAAAGAAAGTTAGAAATGTGGGAACATTGGGCTGTGGGAACATAGAGCTGTGGGAACATAGGGCTGTGGGAACATAGACCTGACATCGTTTGGGGAAACATTACTGCTTAGAGATTAAGAATATTCTTGGTAGCATCTTGTGTCCTAGACAATATGTGTAAGTTTGAGCTTGACCTCTGGAAACATTCAAGTACTGAAGTCAACCTGTCTTCTAGATATTTATACATAATTTATACACACCAAATTTATTTTGCCAGTTATGCTTTGATGAGCAGTGTAAGTGCTACATGGATTGTGTTCTCTTGCAGATGCAGTTTTAGGAAGGAATTTGTAGTTTAGGAAGCACTACATTTATGTACCAAACACAAGTATTAGGGAGTTGGAGTGAGTATTTAACCAAGATCGTAATAGTATCTTAGCCTTAACTAAGTGTGATGAGTGCCAAAAAATACAGTAACTACAACACCCCCCCCCCCCCCCCCCCCCCCCCAAAAAAAAAAAAAAAAAAAAGAAAAAAAAGAAAACACACATCTAGGTTATTAATTGGCTGTATATTATCCTAAGATGTATGGGGCAAGATCCCTTCCATTATTAAAAACAGCTACAAAAAAACAAATGTTTACAATTCTGTAACTAGATTACTGAGTAAGAAATTCAGTTACATATTTGACATGTTTTCTTATTTGTACAACTGTGATTAGTGGCAACATACTCCTTCTAAACAGTGTACATGTGTCCTCAAAACATTCAGCTCTTGAGCAAAACACTCCAAACCTACTGGACTATAGACAGCCTCTTGTATGTAACCCTCACTGCCAGATTCAAGTAAAAGGAAGTCACCTCAAGCTTGTTTTGTGTAAACATGTTTAGCTGGCTGGCCTAAAGCAAAGTTAAAGCAATAACTCAAGTAGTTTTTCAAAATCTATCCCATCCTGCTTAACTGTACAGTATGTTCCAAGCTCTTCTGACTCACACAAAATAAAGATGATATTAGAGAAAAGTGTCTTTTATCGTAAATCAATCTACTCAACCCTTTCTTTAGTTTGTTAATGGGAAAGGCAGCTTTAACCACCACCTGCAAGAGAGGAGGATAAGATCTTCTACAGATTTTTCTTTAGATTTACCCCCGAGGGTTGTTCTGCACGTCATACACGTCCTACATAACAGCATAACTGACTCCTTCTTGACAGGGCAGGCTCGGCTTTCGTTATTACACACCTTACTGGGAGTGTGCATCAGTGAAGCCATCTGTTTCAAAAAATGCTCTGACTTCTTGGCTTCAAGTCAAAACACCTTGACGTGTCACAAGGGGAAATAAAGCAGTCGGTGTGCTGTTTTGTACACATGAATGAATCATGCTTGAATATTCCTACAAACATTGGTGACATCATGTGACTCAGTCCCACATGACTGGAAAGAGGTGGAAACGCTGACAGGGCAGCTTTTATTACATGTCCAAGTACTACAGATTACAGCAAGACAATGCTCAAGTCATAATGATCCTGTTTGATTTTGTATAAACTGGGACAGGGGAAATATTTTTGCCATGATGGAAACTCTGAATGCGCTAATTTAAGACACAATGAGAGGACTGTGGGCAATCTGGCCATTTGTTCCTCATCATTACTGTTAGTCTGTAATGCAATCTGATCCTCTAAGGAGTTTTGGTATTATTTAGTCATAATCGTTGTTTCTTATTTAATGGTATTGTGCTATGACTAACTATATTTGGGTGAGGCATTTTGCATTTATTTTTCAGTGCAGAGAGACATAGAAAACATGGCTAGGAGTAGAACTGTGGACATTATGGATACGTGGTATGTGCCTTAATCATTTGGGCACCCCAGCTACTACTATATTTAATATTTTATTAGTATCAGTAGTGGTGATGTCAAGGGATAAGTTTCTGTATTTTCCCTCTGAACAAATCTAATGTGCAGAGCCAAATAATGAATCAATCCTAATTTCAAGACTTGTGTGACTGTGTATCCAGATACTGATATAACTTATTTCTCTGTGCCATAGTCCAAAAACTATCAAAAACACGTCATTGAGCCACACCTTTGCACTGGGTAGCATGTTCCTTTGGATCAAAGACTTCGGTCTCTGTAGTTCATCCAAAGAGTAATAACAGTGATCACATTTTATTACCATTAACAGTGTCTTAACTTTGTACTGATGTTCTCTGGGAAATGTAAAATGTAGTACCAAGTCAAGAAGTTGTCACATCTAGCACTAGTTAAAATTTTACAATGTTGGACAGCAATAGAGCTCTGTAGCACAGAAGAATAAGATATATCAGGCTTTGAATACACACACAATAATGTAGGCTCAATTCATTGTTAGTTTTGCTCTGTACATGAGGTTTGTTGACAATGAGAAAAGTACAGAACATTTTTCAGCCACATCCTTTCAGACGTTTTTGTGTGGTTACAGTAACAATATGTACTGTATGCAATCCAATGATGTTATCCTCTAATACTATTTGATACTTTGATCTCTTGTTCACAAAACACTCACATCATACAACTTTGTGAAGCATTTATAACAGCATGACAGTATACCATCTGCAGCAGTGAGTGCAAGCCAATAACACAAAACTACTGTACACTGTATTTCCTCCATTGCTTCAAAGTTGACCCACATGCTTCAAAGTCATCACAGACAGCCTGGCCTGTCAGAACTGTGTAAAGGAGACAACAACTGCTTATGGAAATTCTGTCAAACAGGAGCTTCCTCTTGCCATGTTTTATTTTTTTATATAAATAAGTCACAGTCATCTACATTAAAATACATTGCACTGTGGTATTGCATTGATAAAGGTTAACTTCCTCTTGGTTATATTAATTTTAGCTACTTGTCAAGGGTCAAACTATATATATATATGTGTGTGTGCGTGTGTGTGTGTGTGTGTGTGTGTGTGTGTGTGTGTGTGTGTGTGTGTGTGTGTGTGTGTGTGTGTGTGTGTGTGTGTGTGTGTGTGTGTGTGTGTGTGTGTGTGTGTCTGTGTGGGCTGTTTTGGCAAAGCCTGGTCTTTTAATCATATTACAGAACTGCTGTATTGTTATTGTTAACATTGTTAAAGGTCCCTCTTGGAACTTCCCCTTGCCATTTTTATCTGCTGGTCAGGATTCACACTCTCAGTTTGTGTGTGTTTGTGTTGGAAGACACTCATAAAGACATAAACACACATTTACACAGTTATGTAGCGCTAATGGGGATAAAAGGGCAGTAAAATAATTATAAACATCAGTCTCTGCATTTTAATTTGTGGACAGTAACAACATGTTTTGTTATATTTTGTGTATGTGTAATTATATTCCAGGATGTGTGTTGATCTAACAGTGATATGACTGATGTTATGTGCTTGCTTGGAAACAGGCTCTTTGTCCTGAAACCCAGTTGCCATTGACAATGGAAGGAATTTACTGGCATTGAAACAGGGAAGTTTAATGGCAATAATCAAGGTTATCATTTTTCTGGTGTGAATTTTTCAGCGGTTTCATGTGTTGAGGGCGGGGTAACACTTGATGTGAAACAATATCATTTTAAGTAATCGTTGAGGTGTCAGCTTCTTTTATGGTGGCTTTTTTTATGTGTTATGTGCTTAAATGTTTCTCTTGTGGAAGTCCAGGAAAGATTTCTCCCAGGGGATAAATAAAGCATTTCATATACAATTCCTGTTAACACACTGACCTGACATAATGAAGTTAATGATATCTTTTAGAAATGCAGTCTGGCCAAAAAGTGAATCACATGCTGTAAGGACCGGAAACTGCTGCTGCATTCATCTGGTGGAGGGAGGGGGCTGGGAGACTGTCAAGCACGTAGCACTTCTGGCTGCATCCCAGCCATGTCCAAACATTAAGATAAATGCTTTAAGATAATGACATGGCTTTTTTTTTTTGAATGAGGAAGTCAGTTTGATGTTTGAGTAAAAACAACAAACTGATTTCAAATTATGATTGACAGATTACAGTTAATATAGAAAACATTTGTCAAATGAAAGAGGAAAGGGGCAACTTCAAACATATATGGAGCCACAATTACTTTGTAGAACTGTTTAGTACACACTATTGTATAGAAAAGGACAGTCTATATGTGTAAGTGTGTGTTTTATTTTATTTCACAAAACACTAGGTTTGGAATCTAGGATCTTGCTACTATATTATATTATAATTTAATAAAAATGTAGTATTTAGAGTTAAAAAGAAGTGCTTCGCTGTATTGTAGTTGCTTATAGAGTGAATTAGGACCTGTGACATGTCTATTATTTGGCCAAAAACCTGCAGACACAGCCACACTTTATTTTTACATCTGGGTGCTTACTGTATGTAGCCATGTGCCTACACGTTGTTTTGTATTTCATTATGTCAGTTGGTTCACCATGCATGTCGTTTGAGTGTGCATACGATGGTGAGTTGTTGGAGTTGGTGTGAGGCCATGTGTGATTTACTTAGTCACTTGACCAAGTGAGAGTGTAGTATTTCTTTATGTGTGTGTTAATTTTAGGAGTATATACTCTGTAGTCGCATGTGAATATACAGTATGTGTTTTATTACACTGGGTGTGTGTGTGTTGTAAATTTGGGCTGAGGCCGGAGTGTCTCTGCTGGCCAAACGTTTATGTGTGGTTATATGTGTGTGTGCCTTGTTGCATGAGGTGATGAAATTCACAGGTTTATTGTCTAATTTGGTCCATGTTGAAGCGTTTTATGGTCCCAAAGGTCAAACAGATGTCTGAGAATGTTTGAATTACCTCATGATTTACAATTAGTCTGTCTACCAACATGCTGTTTAAATGCTATGTTCATTGCCACATTAAAATTAATAGTAACACTTTATAATAATCATCATTAACAGCTGGTAAATTGATAGTGAATTAAACTTTAGTTATTAGTTATTTTACAGTCAACAAACAATGAAAGGATAACTAACAAGTTTAATATTTAAATCATTTGTTTTTGGACTATATTTTGGGTCGCAACTGATAAGACACAATAACAATTAAATTCTAATAACATTATTTGGTTGGCTATAATGAAGTAGCAACTGATTAGTATAATGACTTCTGAAATGGTAAATAAATACTACTAAGCATATATAAACATTATTAGATGAATAGTTAACACTTTGTGAGTCATCCATATTTGCTTTGTAAACCATCTATAAACATTATCTGGATAATAAAGTTGCAACTAATGTTTACAATACTTTGTAAAGGGTTAATAAATACCATGTAGAACTCCAGCGCAACATTGACTGATGAAACGGAACAGGAGTATGTGCCAGTAGTTCACAGGCTTTTGGTTCGGACTGGTTTTACGTGCTGATACTAGTTTGCTCTATTGGTACAGAACAGGTTTCTGGAATTTATTACCAGACCTCATGAAAAAACAATCTGGAAACATTTTTACTAAGCTGGGCATTTTGTCTCATTGTAGGTAACAGATTGAAACGGCCTCCAAGATTGGCTCCCGATCCTAGCTGCGTGTTCTGCAGTGTCTTTGTTTCTTGGCTAACGTTGTCTACTTTAGCTAGCGATAACTGGCTAATTAACTTAAGAATATTGTGCTTTACAAAATGTCATAAGTTATGTTTGTTTGTTTGGTGTTTGTGGAGAATTTATCAGTTTTTCTGGTTCAATAATACACGCTACAGCTAAATGGTGCGCTGCCAAAATGTTCTAAGTGGTCTCATTTAGAGTTTCGTACTGTGACGGTTCAGGGAAAATACATGGTTCTAGGAGAGACTCTTATTTAGTTGGTAGTATATTTGAATGCTGGAGACACATCTGAGGTTTCCTGTATCGAGACAGTGCATGTAAATCCATAAATATAATATTCTAGTCATCAGTTGCAACTTTATAATAGCCATACAAATAATTGTAAACAGTTTACATACCAATTGTTAACCATTAACAAAACGTTACACATATCTGGTCCATCTATCAATGCAATGTTTATAGGTGTTTGGTTATCATTAATGCACATTTAATAGAGTACATAAAATGCTTTCATATTTACAACAATAAACTGTTAATAAATAGTTTACTGATTTATCAAAATACAATTTTGCTCAATCTTCTCATCAGTTATGATTCAATATATAGTTTACAAAAGAAAATTATAATATTAACAGCATCTAGAGAAAGAGAAAAAACACAGTATATTAGTTGAATTTCTAACAGTAATTTCATACTGTAGCCACTTTATTTTTTATTGGAATGTTTATACTGATTAATAGTATATAAATATCTACCATATCAAAGTAAATTTAAGCATAATGTTACTGACCTTGAATTGAATGAAGCTAGATAAGGCACCATGCTGTATGTGAATCATCTATTAGTCACCCAAAGCAGTTATCACAGCCACACAAAAAAGACCAAATTAATGAAATTTTACAATAACGGACAGACACTTTTTTAGACACATACAATAAAGTTCTGCATTTAAGCTTGACAGTGTTAAGACTTTATAGTTGCCTGTCTGCTGTTTTCTACGTGGTGAAAGATGTTACATTCTGAGTAAAATACCTCCTTTTTTTCTCACAGTCATATAGTGAGAATTGTAATGGGGGTTAGACACAGTTTACTCATATTGACCTATACTGTTGGTTTCAATCTGAATAGTCTGTCTCATATTCACAACCATCTGTTGACTGCACACGTTTCGTCACACATGTAGGCCTGCTGGCGGCCTATACAGTATATCTTTGAAGGAGTGACAGTTTTGCCTACTTTTAGTTTATGATTTATAATTTATTAAACTGCAGCAAATAGAGAGAGGTTGGATATTTGAGTTATTTTCACCTGGTGCTGTTTTTTGCTTCCAAATGTCATTTTTACTACAGTGGTATTTATAAAAAACAGTCCCAGACAGAAGATGTTAGATCAAGACATAGTAGAACGAGAAACAAAATAGAATAAAATAACCATGAATGAGAATATATACAAGTTAAGAACAAGACTATATGAGATAGATAAAGATGGGTTCTCGATACAGTCATCTGAGTCTGTGGAACATTAACAAACACAGGTCAGTTGTTGGTTACTATATAAAGTGCAGCCATTCTCTCTCTGTTTTCCCCTCATATGTACACACACACACACACATACACACACACACACACACACACACACACACACACACACACACACACACACACACACACACACACACACACACACACACACACACACACACACACACACACAGCTCTGACTGTCTGCAGGCTTGTAGTGGAGACAGTTTTAGTGGTTGGCTACATCCACTATGACAAGGCAACTGTTACAGTTATACATGTAGGTGTACTACTGTACAACTGTCATCATTTGCTCCGTTTGGGCTCATTTAATAAAGGTAAACCCTAAACAACTCACTTAAAAACAATCAGTTAGACAAGTTAATTCCCCATCAAATAAGAAACCCTGTGGTTTGACCAGAGCCACCACTTGTGACTTTAGAGTTCAGTCAGGGAGTTATAGGTGGTTTTCCACGGTTTGTAGACACATCAAGCAGAAAAAAAAACATGAGACCCCGACCATGTGGAATAAGTGGGCCCTCTCTTTCCATTAGCCGTTTCCTCGCTGACGCTGTGTGTAACTGAGCTTAAAGCGTGATCTAACAGAGTCTGAGAAAAACAAAATGTGGGTGTAAAGGAGTAAAGACTGAAAGACGCATCATCAAAACATCTGTGATGTGAAAGATGAACTAGGGTGACATCAGGTGACTTTGATTTTTAGTGGGTAGAGAAACCCGTATGGAATGAATTCTGGTTGCGCTTACAGTATCTACAGTGACATCCTCATGATGTGTCAGAACATGAAGTGGTGGGCCCATCAAGTGTGGTTACAACTGTACATGCTGGTGGGAGAGCGAATTTGGGTCAGGAGAAGCTTGGTTCATTCATATCTGTACACTGATGTCTCATTGCTATTATAGTACACCTTAACATTGTAGTAGGCAGACTGCATCATCAACAACCCCCTTTAGGCGATAAAGCATTCTGTAACATAAGAAGTATCATCTAGGAATTGCTCAAGAATCCACACCTGTCCACTGCAATCCCCTGATGTCAAACCTTTGAATGTGAGTGAACAGAGCCTCTACACATCATTTTTGCATGGTTAGCTTTAACACCTGGATGTTAGCAATCCCCCATACACTGCCTGTTATCGAGGCCAAAAGTGGAAGCAATAAGGTGCTAAACACGAGTGACTATGTATCTGGTCACTGGTGCAGAAAAAAGAAAGAAAAAAGACGAACAACAGTGTATGTTAGCTTAAGTGTGACTATGTGGTGTACATGATGTACCAAATTTGATTTGAATAGCATTATTTTCCCCCATCGGAACCTTTCTCTCGTACGTACCAAGGGGCCTCACTTCCTTTTCTGAAACCCTTTCCATTTCCTCTCTGTCTGAGGCGTAGGTCTGCTTGAAAAGCAAAACTAGAATCAGACTCCGCTATACTCTATATTATAAGCAATAAAAACTGTTCTGCTTGTGTTTAGGAGCCAGATGATAGACAGGTGTAACTGTAACTACCTATCAACTGACAAGTGGCCCGATCTGTTGCTGGTGTATTTTATCAAAGTGCTAGTGAGGCTATATAATAAGTAGCACACAATCCAGATCAGAAACTTATATTGTGACAGGTTGAGAGACGTCTTTTCTCTGTATTCAGTAATGACAACATATTCACACATACTCTTACCTCCACAGCACTTTGTGAACAAAACATATTCTTTAAAATGTTAGTGTGCCTAAAAGCTGCCAACAGAGGTGGTCATTGACCTTTTTGGTGCAGGCACGCCTCAATATTAATAGACTGAAAATGTCACAAGGGCTGTAAATTCTCAAGAAGGCAGAATAAGGTGCCAGACTTCACACACACTGAAAAGATCTTGTGCATTTAACTTTAATTAACATGATCATTTAAAAGAAAAAAATGTGTTTTAGAGTCAGTTGAGTTAACTCCAGTCATTCCAGTGTACCTTGAACTCTGATGCTCCTTCACCTATGCCAGACATGAATGTGCAGTTGGCATTAGGCGCAAAACATAACAAAACCCATGAGAGGAAGCAGGGTCATGTGAAGCAAAGGAGAAATGCAGAACTAAAACAATCTCAATATATGTATTGTAAATAGAATGGAAAAATAGTAGCAGAAGTACAGAAACTTCTGACATTTTGCCATAAAACACATGTTTTCCTATCTGTCAGCTTTTCTGCTCGTGTGTTTACTATCCAGCTAGTCTATAATAATTTTGATAATAATCACGCCACTCTCTGTTCAATTTCCCAGGACATATTACTGTCAACTCTATTTATTTTTCATAACGTTGGAAAATTCTGTATCATCACAAAAGGTCTTCTCTCTTCGAGGATATGACTCAGAATTACTGATGTTTGTGCTTGACATAATATGTCAAGAAGAGAGAACAGTCTGGAAATAGCACCATTAAGCACTACTAAAATACATATTTATGAAAAGCCACACATTTCACATGTTAGCACTGTTTCCTTTTACTGTTACCAGTAATGTTGAGTATCATGAGCCATTATGTATTGTATGTATTTGTTAACCACAAGTTTGCCTTTGATGTTTTGGAGGGGCTTTTTTCATATCTCATGGCTACCTTACATTTTATCAATGTGTTTCAAATGTACTGCTGCCCCCTTGTGGGCCAATAAAACAAATCAAGAATCAATTTTAGGGTCGAGGTTTAGAAGTATTGAACATCAGTAGAGAGACAGAGATAGAGTGGGTAGCTTATTAAGCACACCTCACAAATACAATACCTATATAGTATATAACAAAAGAAATACATACAAATGTCAAATTGTAAATAAACTCAGATTTCATTGTATAGAGCACTGATGTCTACCACAGAGCACTTTGGATTATGCTATGTATTTGAGTTGCTGACAAAGGTCACTCTGTCTAAACTTTTACTTGTTTGTTTTTCCAGAACTGTAAAGAAAAACATGTCAAATCAGACCATGAACTGCATGTTCTTTGCCGTGTGACAGAAAAGTTCAACATGAGTAAGTAAATAAAATGCTAACTGACCGATGATCTATTTGTATGTAGTACATTTTCATTCTATGTGCATGAGAGCAAAAGTCATGGACGTGACACACACTGCTTCAAATTTCCTGCTGAAATTCATTTACATGCATCCTGAGTTTAAAAGTTGATCAAGCACACCTAAAAAAATCTAAGTTTGTCCAATTTTAAGGCACATCAGTTCCATATTTACTCAACAATGAATCCTTTGTGTAAAAAGCTGGTTTCAAGCAACCACTTCATGCTGCACATAATATGGCCAAGATTTTCTGCGGCTGGTTTTACACAGCTTATGTTCTGACTCCTGATGTCAGAAAATATAACTGATGTACAGTGACATCTTGAGGCCAGCTGGGCCTAGTCTGACTGGAAACATTATGCCTGATTCATGGCACTTTTTTTTCTACACATGATTAAAGCTGAATAAAAGAGAACCAGAAAGTTATAACATGTGATATTTTTTTTCTTTGTACATAGTTCAGTGATTACACAACTCATGCAGTGTCATACATGTCACTATGTCATCTATTTTCTTCTTGAGACTTACTGTAAGTCAGTGGACAAAGGTATCATTATTACTCAGGCACGTTTTGGGAAATCAAACCCTGTTATTTCCTCTGCGACTGATCTTTGTTCAGCAGCAGAGTATCTGCTCTCTCTCTCCCTCTCTTTCTCTCTCTGTGTCTCTCACTCACACACACACAAACACACGCGCGCACATACACACACACACACACACACACACACACACACACACACACACACACACACACACACGCGCACACACACACACACACACACTCACACAACAAACATAATAGTCAAATTTTTGTCACAAAAACATTGTCAGTCAGTATTCAGGGAATCACCACCAGGACCACAAAAGTAAATTTGTTGGCTAAGCTGGCTAGCAGATCATTCAAAACAGTGTTATTCAAGCCATGAGACACGGCCTACGGTACTTTTGAATAGTTTATATTGTTAATTCACAAATAATAACAAATAGCAAAGGAATCAACATAATTTCTAATCCATTTGGCATAGGCAATCAATGAATGAGCAGATGCCAGCAGTGAATTGCATCACATCAGTTTCATATATTAAACATCTCTTTATTCTTTTCTGGTATTCTTTATGGAAAGGGAGACAGAGAGCATTCCTGATGGTCATGTTAATCCCTACTCAAGCTAAAAGACAAACCAATGAAAGCTTCCTCAGCCAAGTCTATAAAGACAAAACATCTACACAATTATTGGCCTTTATCAGAAAATGTAGACAAGGAGCGCACTCTTACATATGGAGAGATCACCATGTGATAACCAGTCAACAGCCTAGTCCAGTTGCTCTTTGGAGAAAGATGCATTTTTTAAAATTATGCTTTTGGGCATTTTAGACCTTTATTTGACAAGGGAAAGTCGAGAAATGACAGGAAATCTGGGGAGAGGGAGATGGGGAATAATATGAAACAAAGGTCCTTGGTCAGACACAAACAGACAATGTTACTGCTTATGGTCGGCTCACAGAATCACAGTATGATATAGATATAATGAGAAAATGCACTGGCCACATTTATCATGTCACTCAAGCTCATCAAAAGCCAAACAAATCACCTCTTGTCCTTAAATACTGAATTTAGTGCTGAGTACACTGTCGATTTCAGATGAGAAGTGATTTGGCCTCTTCTTTATTCTTTAAGTGGCAATTTAGAAGTAAAGTTATTAAGAAAGAAAAATGGAAACGCAAATGACTGCCTGAACAAACATGACTGGACTGAGGGCAACCTTAGAATTCATGTTTGGATTTGCAATTAGCTCCCCCACATAGAGGTTTTAAAAAGGCGAATGTTTTTTCCACATTGGGGAACTGAATCATTGCTACAATCTGCACGTCTGTGTTCTGACCTTCTTAGTGAAACTGAAATCACTCAGGCATTTTTGCAGGTGTTTATATGCATGTGTCTCTGTGGGTGTGCACTTTTCAATCATATATTCTACCCACTTACTTGGCCTTGATAGTGTTTCTCCAAGACTTTGAATGTTGGTGGTATGTGTTTATATGCTGATATATGCTGGGGGGCATGAAAAGGTGTCTCAACTCCACAATTTTCAAAGTATCACTCCTTCCTGAACAAATACACAAACACACTCATAGAGATCTGACAACGCATGAATCAGATGTGAGAGATGTACTTACATAACCTCCTCACCACGCATTCACATTTGAACCATTATACAATTTCACAAGTGTCCTTTGTAAACATCCAGGAGCCTCTTGTGAAAATCCCAGGGATGTTTTTATCAGACAGCCAGGCAGCGGAGGGCGAGACCATACATGTAGGTGGAAAAAGTGAGCAGGAATGGTGTTAAAGGTTGTAGGTTGGTTTGACCACAATGCTATGAGTACATAAAATAATAAATGACCAATATTTACCAGAAAGTCTAATGGCCTTCAGTGGTGAGTGGATTCTACAGCACAACTTGCACATATCAGATAATGGCTTTCTGTATAGTAAAATATTAATAAACCTTCTGAAATTTATCAAGAGGGTAAATAAATGTATTAAACATGACCTATATTGATCTTTTGACTCTTGTTTTAGACTATACTACTAGTAGCTTGAAGCCCATGATGTATTATTTAGATCTCAAAGGCCAGAGGACACTTTGGTAGCAAACATATACCAGAGACTGGTGTTTTCTTCTGTAGCTTAAAAATTGGTCCACTTGGATTTTCTTTTATTGATTTCTTTAAATCCTGACCTTATTGATGGTCAATACTCCGGTATCATCATGTCATCACAGTATCATCATTTAACACTTGGTTTTAAAGACAATTACTGCAAAAATAATTACTGCTCGGATCATGTGATGTGATCAAAGCATGAGTATGCTCAAAGAAACTAAGCTCCCTTAGCTGAGCACTTTGTTTGTTGATGCATATTTATTGCATCGTGTAGCAGACTCTTTGTTCCAGATGCATCCACAACTCCATGAATGACTTCACTTAACAAAAGAGATCCCAGGAGAATTTGGACCTATGTAGTGAGTTCCTCTCATCATCATAAATAAATAAATTCATTAGGAGAAACCAGACACTGTGGAGAGGCCAGCAATTGAGTGTTTCAAGTGTGAAAGAGCTTGAAGCAGTTCAGCTGGTCAACAAGACATGCTTGAACCTAATTAACCTTAGCCTCAATCTCTTTATGTTACAGTAGACACTGACAAAAGAGATGGTGCAGTGTACAACAAAAGGAGTCATGCCTTGAGGCATGTTGTTTGCTACCAGTTTGTCACTTGCTTGAATACAAGCAAACAAACAAACAAACAAACAAACAAACACACACACACACACACACACACACACACACACACACACACACCCACACACACACACACACACACACACACACACACACACACACACACACACAAAACAAATCTTAAATCGTTGCTATTGTGAGGAATTTTGGTTTAGCTGAGATAGTATGAGCAACAAGAAACCACCATTGTTGTGTATCATAGTCTTAGGTACCTGTCAGTCAGACAATACACATTTATGTCATGTGAAAGCTGCAAAACAAAGAAGAAATGAGATTAGACATGTACACCTCAACCTATTGTGGAATGTTTGCATTCTATTTTCAGAGGGAAGTAGGTGTTTTCCATTTCAGTTCAATACTGTTTGAGGTTTTTAGATCCATCTCCTTGTGGCCATTACAGGAAAAGCACTGCATAGCACATCCAAAGCTGAAACCCAAAACATTGTTTTTTTTGCCGGGGCAATTCCTTGCCAGTCACTTACAGTTTGCATGGGTATCAGTCTGCAATGCAATAGCAATCCCACCAACCTGCTTTCCAGGAAACTGTGTAGGGGCTTTGTTTATCGCCATTTACCATCACCCTCCAGACTTTCTACCAGCACCAGCCTCATATCTCTGTCAGCTCTCCCTCTTTAAATCATGCCAGCATCATACCTTAAAACTCTTCCTTCAGATGGATTTACTGATCCATGCTAGTGTGAGGGTGGCCAATAATTAGATTCAATGTAATGCTTGGGTTTGGCAATGAAGTGTATGAAGCTATAGTTGCAACATGGGTCTTGTGTTAATGGCAGCAATCCTGAGACATAAGTCTGATATGAATGTCTCCAATTAAGGTTGAATGTTGCCACTGGGTTTATGAGAGAAAGTGGTTTAAATGATCCATAGACTCGGGGCGCAACTCAAAGACAGGCAAATAACACGTAGCCTAAATATAACATTTTGCTGCTGGTAAAATTTTCAGTGCAGTGGCTTTGTACTGAGTAAGGCAGCCCATTAGTTTACTTTAGATACTGACCCAAAATCTGTGTCCCAAATGACATTATTCACTCTATGTATGTGTTTTTGTTCTTGTGTACATATATGTCTAGGGAGCTGGTCTATTTTCTATCATTATCTAGCTTTAATCTCACTATATATCTATCTTTCCAATCTCTAATTCTGCTCTCATGTATGTTCTGTGCACTAAAGTATGTCCGTGTGTGTACAGTGGGTAGGCATCCACTCACATATAAAAAGCTCTGAGTGTGTTTGTCTGTGTGGCTTTTTTCATTAAGTTTGCCTAGGTTTGTGTTGGTTGTGTGAGCATCCTCTTGTTGGTGACGGTGTGTGTGGGCTAATCTGTCCATGGGTGTAACTCCAAGGAAAGCAGGGTATCTCTATTTCAGGTTTTCACGTTGAGAAAAACAGTAGGCTGTTGAAATAGTATGCTAGCAGCAGAACTGAGCTTGTTTGTGTATATGCATGGTAGCGGATGTGCGTGGGTGTAACTGACAATGAGAAAAATTCTGTGTTTGTTTAAAGCTTAAGGTTTTAAGGGAAATACGTTTTTAAACTCTAATAGACCAAATTATTTTGAATAAAACAAACAAAAAAAACAAACAAACAAAAAAACCCATATCAGTTAAAATGTCAACTCTATGGTGTAAAATGCTCACTTGTTCACCAAGCAATCTACAGCCAGGAGAGCAATTATTGCTCTAGTTTGTCTCAGCAGTGTACTTCATACCTAACTGTGAGATCAAGATTCGTAGTATGATACCTGTGAACCAACAGTGCTTCTTCCTCTAGTACAATGCAGTAACTGGGTGAATAAGTCCACTAGCTAAGCCAGCACAGTCTTGCAAATAAATCACTGAGTAGATTGAATTAACAAATAATTTACATTGTGTCTTTTTTAATCACAAACTGGCACAAGCTACCTACCACGAATGATTTGCAATCTAAACAGATACTTCAGTCCAAAGACACAAAGTTGTTTAAACAAATAACATTGTTATTAATTATTAACCAGTTGTATATTATTTGTGTTCATGCCATGAGATTAATATGCTAGTTTTTGTAATGTAATGAGGAGAGAATGAAAAGGGGGGTTTGCGAATCTGTGAGTATGATGTAAAAGTGGTTGATTATGCTAATTTGTTGGCTGGAGTAACCAACCTGCGTTGAAGTCATTACTGAGCTTGGCAGGAAACCACTGTCCTTGAAGGCTCATTTTATGTGGATTAGCATGCCTTTCTTCTCGTCAAAAAACTGTATAAAGAGAAGTCCATCAAAAACAGCAAATAGGGAATTCGTCTTTTTTGGCCACATGGGGCAAGCAAAAACAAGCTGTACACAACACTGGAATATTATCACATTTTAAGTTGTTTTGGTTGTCTATTTTCACATCCAACAGATATGGGGGAACACAAGCATTCATCTGTAGACATGCATCCTTTTGCTATGGTTTTACTCTATCAATACCTGAGGGAAACGTCTCAGCTACTTAATGCCCCACTATGTTCACTAGCTAGTTGCTAACTTTGTTTATCTGCTTTTTGGTGCTGTGCATGTAGGATTGAGTGGGCTTCATTTATAAAAACAGCTAACTATTGTGGCCAAAAACAACATAATAAGAGTGGTGAGAGTAAACTAAGGTGACCAGATTTCTGATATGAAAATCGGGAACATTTTCAATGCAGCGGTGAAAAATCATTAAATAAAATCATTATGAAATGAAAAATGGGGACAAGTACTTTTTCATGTATTTTAACCATAGACTGTATATAAAATGGACGTAACATCCGTGACGTCACCCATTGGTTTGTGGACTGCTGCTTGGAAGCAAATAGTTTCGGATCTGGGCAGCGCCATCTTGAAAATTTTCGGTGCATGCCGGGTAAAAAAAAACACGGATACTACTTATATGGGCATCAGGAGGAGCAAGAGGCGCGCTCCTGAAACAGTGAACCAATCAACCTGTCAATCACGACATAGCCTCTTCAGGCACTCTGCAGGGCCCCAAGTCGCCGTTTCTGTTGTTCTTTGGAGCCAGCCTTCTGAAACACTTTCCTTATCCACCACAACTCATCTCAAACACTGCAGTCTGCCTTGTCTTGAACCTCTTCATATTCCCTCATGTTCTGTCCACGCTCTCTCCGCTGGCTCCCTGTGGTCTCATACTGCTTTAAAATCCCCAGTGTTGGCAAACATGGCTGTGAAGGGATCTGCAGCTCTATACTTCCAGGCCACAGTTAGACCAAGAGTCCATGCTCTGCGTTCTCTCATACCTGGATACTTGGTTTCAATCTCCCTACACCAAACTCGTCATCATCACCACACCTGACCCTCACTGCGGAGGAGGAATAATCTTCTGGTTCCCATCAGATTAAGACAGTCACTCCATTTATTGAACTAAAGGCTTAAAACTCCAACCCAACACTTTTCTTATACATGATCCTTCCATGTTAAAGCCCTTGAAGATGACATTGTTTTAAAGATCTAAGTCACTCTCGATAGACGAGACATCAGCTGGATGTTCAAAACTAACTCCTGCTAATTTATGAAGTAATCAGTCATTTCAAATGAATAGTTCACCCAACAAATGTATCATTCACATACCTTACAGTAAGACAGCTGGGCTTGCTGTTCACACAGTGAAATCTGTCTTATAATTCATAGAAAGCCATTTCAGCAGACTGTTGCTCAGGCTGCCTACAGAGTAGCCGTAAGAAGAAAAACACCTTGTATATGTAGTCATTTAAAATATTAGCCATGATCACTGCCATTGCTGTCAAAAACATTAAACCTTTACATTAATCCAGTTTTAATGACTTCTTTTGTTATCAGAGTTCAGTGAAAGAAGTCACTCAAAAGACTTTTAGATGAAAAAAATCTCAGGTGGTTACAGCTGTAAAATGTGTCATCAAACAAGACTAGGCAAGCCAAAATGTCTCTGTTATAGATTCTTTCCGTGTTGTATTTTCCTTCCATCAGTCAGATGTTGTGCAATGTCCTCTGTGATGTGTCATAAAATGTAAAGTAGCTCGCAGTCTAGATTGGTGTGTACTAACTCCGATCAACATCACTGTGAGATGCCTGAGGCAAAAGACTAACTGGATTCACTGAGCGGTATGGCTAAAAAATGCATGATGTTTTTTTGCCTATGATGTTCATTTTTCAGAGAAGAAAGAAAGAAAAGCAGCGTAGAATCTTTTTCATGATCTCCTGCTGCTGATACACTGTTACATTCAAGTCCCAGTTTTGTATAAGTAAAGCTTTTATATAGGGTTATGGTTAGGGTTATATATATACACATATATTATATATATTTATAAATTATATTTTAAAAGCGTTATGTTTTTTAAACGCACGATTAACGCATGCACATGCTGTTTGAAGCGATGCAGCAGTAACGTTTTGGATAACAAGCAGAAATGGATAAAGAAGGGTCTTATGAATGGCAAATTCAGCTCCAAAGCCCTGCCAGATGTTCTATCCACAAGACCAAAGTTATTTACATTACAGAATATGTTGAGTCCCAAATACTAGTCGCAGGCCAAGCAGCAGACACAGAGAGACCTCCTCCTGCTCATCAAAGGCAGACCATACTAGGTGTGTGTGTGTGTGTGTGTGTGTGTGTGTGTGTGTGTGTGTGTGTGTGTGTGTGTGTGTGTGTGTGTGTGTGTGTGTGTGTGCGAGTGTAAGCGTGTGAGCGAGGAAGAGAGAGAGATATATACTGTGTGTGTATGTGTGTGTGTGAACGGGTGGGGGAATGTAACTAGTTCAGCAGGAATTCCATTTCTAATATTTAGCTGGACAGGGCCTCCAGCTCTTAACCAAGGCTGCCGATTGGTCTGGGACCCACACAGGTTATTTCTTACTACCAAGAGTGAACTTTGCGCTGTCTTATTGACTCTAGTACCTGGCATTTCTCATTTGAATTCATCTAGTATTAGGAGGCGAGAGCTGTCTGTTAACAATTGTAAAATGCTTCTGAAATGCAAGACTCAGAATGCCACATACAAAAGTATCTCTAAAAAGTAATTTTAATGGCTTACAGCACTGTCTAATCTGAATGTTGAAAATGTTTTTATACAAGCTGTTTAGAGGTTGTGGCAATATGCTGCTTCAGACCTCAGACTTTGCGTCCTTGGTTGTTTGTCAATAAGAATCCTGTCTGTAATGATAGAGCCTTTTTCTACCAAGAAGTCATTAAACTTACATGCACTTGTAATGCACTTGTAATGCACTTGTAATGCACTTGTAATTCACTTGTAGAACTATGTCTAGGGTATTAAACATATGGGACATTATTTAGGGAACAGCATGGTTGATGAACTTAGATTATGACAACAATGTGTCATCACTGTTTTTTGTCCAAAATGTGAACTCTGATTTGAATTGTCCTCTTAATATCAAACTACAGAGGTCTAAATGTTCATAAATGTAAGTTAACATAAGTATACAAGGGGATGACAAAGTAAACAACTACATGTTAGAGTGCATTGTCTGTATAGCCTGATATGAAACTGATGATTATCTCGTATTCATGGACTATTTGAGCATATTTTGATATTTTTTGGTGTTTGTCTATTGTTCATTAATGTTTCATTTAATTTTGTAAAACTGAGCTGCAGAACATGGACAAGGTAAAATAGTGCTAATATCAAGGCTAGTGGGTGTTTTTAGTGCTTCATCACCACTTATTTTTAAACTGAAGATAACTGAAGTGAGACCTGGGGCATTTGTTAGCTGAGCAAGTAAATAAGTCATTAAGTGTTTTCTGAGTGTGCCCTGCAGAATGTTAATTAAATTCTATGAGTTGTGTTTTTCTCGTTGTACAAAAGACTTTCACAAGCCCCAACAAAAACATAAATATATATATATATATATATATATCAAACTTTGAAAAATCCTTCTAATCTCAACGTCAAGAAGTCTTTACTGTTGTTGTTAATGTTCATTATGTTTTTGTTTTTTAACAGCAGAGTGGAGGAAGACACCCCCATGTTCTCTTAAAGACAGATGTTGTTCATTTTTTAAACACTAGATGACAGTAATACATTTCTGAGAAGGAAGAAGGATTGGAGCGGCAGCCAACAGGAAAGAGGGGAAGGGGATGGTAGGAAAGGGGGAGCAAAGGAGTAAGCGGGGGGTGGGGGGTGGGGGGCAATGAGGAGCAAATGAATAAGATGAAAGAGAAGGACTGGGGACGGCAGAGAATTGGAGGAATTGAAAATAAAAAGGGACAGGAAGGAGATAGATACAAAGACAAGGTGGCAAGGAGCAGAAGTGTGTGAAAAGGGAAATGGTAGAAGCAAAGTAGCTCAGAGACAAACTTGGGCGTGTATGGATGGATGGGAACGAGGATAATATTTGGGGTGGTGGGGGGTTCTTGAATAGACAGAGAGACAGATGGGGAGATAAATGTATGTGGACAGAGAAGAGAGAGGCTCTGAATTGTGAGGGCAGAGATAGAAGAGATATCCGATTCGAAAGAGTTTCACTAATATTTCAAATCAGATTCTGGGTGTCCTGCTGTCTTCAAAGAAACAAATTAACTTCAATTCTACGCTGCATGGTTTATCTGATCTTTTACTCTCTTTCACTCCCTTATCACCCTCTGTATGTCTCTCTGCCACTCCTACTCACTTTCTCTCTTCATTTCTTTCCCCTCTTGTCATCTTTCCATCTCCTTCCCCTCCCACAACAAGGATTTTAGGAATTCTCTCTCATACTTTGAAAGCAGCATATAAATCAAAGCTACATTCACAGGCTTTGAAAGGAAAAAAATAAGTAAAAATAATCTCAGCATGTTGTAAAGTTTTAAACATCTGCAGGACATTACGAACAGATAATCCTCCACAGTAACATCCATCTAAAGCTCTGAAGTGGCGACATATGAAGCTGACACTTGGACACTTTGTCAGTGCTTTAACACATGTGTGACATGTGACGCAGTGCCGAAGGGTTTTGTCCAGCTGAAGCTTTCCCCTGCTGCAGCTGGCTGAGCCTTGTAGCTCTATACTGGACAACTGCTACAAAGTGTTCAGGATGCAGTGACATGAATGAAATTGGTCATGCTTTAACAGTTGACTGGCAATACGCACTCTGCTAAACTTCATTAAGGGAAATGGAGCTGCTAAACAAATCTGACAAACAATTACTTTTCTCTCTGTTGATAATGTTTTATTGAGGCAAACTGGATCGTTTGTGGAAATATTTCTGCTCAATGTCCTACACCTACACCCGTGTAAATGTACAAGGTCCTTATGTTTGTACAAAGATAAAAAATAAAATGAACCAAACCAAAAAAATAGAAAATAAAAACAAAAATATATACTGTTGAGGAAATGCATGCAAGCAGATTAAACAGAGTGCGCACAATTGCTAATCTGTGCACATGGATGGGCAAACTCTACATAGACTCAACGGCACATAATGCTCAAAGGGTAAGTAACATCACTGTACTGTTTCATGTTAACAGTTTATCTTATTTACTACTTGTAGTTAACATTAAGTGAGGCTCGGGTCATGAAGTTAAATCCATGGACACCGGTTTCCAATTTGCATGCACAATTACTAAACTGATTGCCAATTTCTGCATTCAATTTAGCAGCCCCTTCTCCCTGTTTATTGATCTGTTAGCATTGATTTCCACATCAGTAGTTTTTTGGTTTCTACCACACTGACTTTGTATTACTGTAAATTTCCCTGCATATAAAAACAATGTATAAACAATATTTGAGTCACCTGTGAATTGAACAACTTTAAAGACAGTGAAGTAAGAAATACATAAATGTTAATTGCTAACATACATTATCTCTTAGTATATGTCACACATATGTAATATAACAAATTAGGTGGTGTTTACATAAATGTGACTTCTAGTGGATAGCTTAGCTCAGCCGTCATAGAACTGCACTTAACTGGTAGCATGTGAGTCGTAGTTGTTACGAGGGCAATATTACAGCAGGTTTTGATGTGTTTTGATATCAGCAGGCAAAAGCTGTGTCTAATTTATTTGCACTTATAGTCCTCTACACCTGTGTGTTGCTAACTTTATAACGAGACAATTACATCGGGTTTTTCCCCTCAGACATATGTGGTATAACAGAAGCTAAATGTGTTTTTACAGCTGTTTCACTGTGATTTTAAGATCAAATCTATCTAAAACTATTTTTGGATGATTTTAAGTTGTGTTTAAAATGTATTCATGTACACAGTGTCACTCTATCCAATTTCACAATCATTTCATCTTTTATTTTTGCAATTAACATACCAGTTTCTCATTAATGTCATTGTAAGCTTTCTATTGTGCAGGTTGAACAAAACAGCTAATCTGTTTCTTATGAGTTGCTTCAGATCTTGTGGGAAATCCTGCTACATTGAGGGCTAAAATACTGTTTGGGTGCTCCCGATCAAGCCACATGAAGTGATTTGTGGCTCAGAATGACACAGTCTGTTAAATGACAGAACAAAAATGCTCAACTGGAAATCACTACAAAATCTAAAAAAAAAAAAAAGGCACTGCTGGTTATTACAGATGTGAAATAGATAATAGCCTGTCAGGGGAATGTAGCAGGTTAAAGCCTATAACAGCTACCAATTTATAGTAGCGGAACATCATGAATCCAACAGAGAAGTGCTGTCAATCTCTCTCTGAGTGTGTGTTAGGGAATAGTTTTTTCTGGGGGTTTGTTACTAGGGTTACAAAGGTGGCATCATCCATCACATCTGTTTTGTAAAATAATTTTGAAAGGCCTCTACAGACACCATCAAATGAATTTCAAGCATCCTGAAGCCAACTGGCCTCACATCTGCTGTCAGCGCTCATCAGACCTCCGCCTAAGTTAACGCTGCACTGCAGCAGCTCCGCTTAACCTCAGGCATCACAACAGATAATTTTGAATCCCGCTGATCATTCATCTCAACAGCAAAAGGATGATGGGACAATTGACCCTGCTGATAGTCATCTGGCTATACATCAATCAGTGTGAGAGACAGAGCGTGTGAGTGTGTATGCGTTTATGTGGGAAACAACTTGAAACACAACTTGAGTCCTGGTATAATCATACAGATGACTTCAAATGCTTATTATCTGACAAGCACACGCTGGCACATACAGACATGACAGACATTCATATAAATAATGGGTATTGTATATAAACAAACACACACGTTTATGAACGTCCTGCAGTGGTATGGCAATAAATAAAGATATTCATTGAACTGTCAAGTGGTATGGATAAATACACACATATACAGCTAGAATGAATGTGTAACAGGGTAAAGCTGTATCGGCTAGTAATCTTTGTATTTTGTGTGACACTGTGGTGGATTTTGCTGTTGGTGTGGTTTTAACAGAGTGAGGGTGCTGCAGTGATTGCATGGTGACGGGCTAACTGGAAACAGGTGTGCCGGACAGGTCGGCAACCAGCTTAATTACTCACACACACTCTCTCCTTCAGTCTCCCTCTGATCTTCTCTGTGACAGGTGGCGTGTGGCGTAGGCTGGAGTCACTTTGGACGCTGGGTCAGGTTGGAACCTCAAGGGCTGAACAGAAGCGCTTTACAGCCACGAAGTGGAGTGCAGCAGCCTGCAGCAGTCGTAAGCAGCACACCCGGCCACTCACCAGGCTACATGGAGCCACACTCTCAGTCACCTCCTTCCAGACTCTTTTAATTACTTCCCCCATAGACTTGATTAGTTTTTATATATTTCTATAAATAAAAAGGACTCCTTTAAACCGTACCTTTTGTCTTGTGTTGCCTTGTCCACTTTCACTGGTTGGTCAAACAAAGAAAACTTTACAACTGGTGTTGTCGGCAGGATTGACCAAAAAAAAGAAACCAGTGGTGAGCAAGGCCAACATGACAGATCAAAGTGAGCCTCAACCTGGTCCTAGTCGAGAAAACCAAGCTCCTAGTGCAATGTCCAGACCGGTTGGTATGGTTCCTTTGTTTAATCTGATGACATCTAAATTTAAAGGAAGAGATTCAGACATTGGTTTAGGAGAGTGGAAGAGTAATCTGAAAACTACCTTCGCTTTACAAGGAGTCCCAAATGATTTTAGAGCTGAATTAACGCTATGTTGTCTGGAGGGAAAAGCTAAGAGAGATTTTAATTTTACCTCCAGAGAAGTGCAACACAGCTGAGCTGATTTTTGGGGAATTAGATAAGTTGTATGGGGATAGAGCCACTGCCTCAGTCCTGCGCTCTCAGTTTTTTAATGCCCGCCAAGAGCCACATGAGGACATTAGTTCTTTTGCATTGAGACTGCAGGAAGACTTTCTTAGGCTCAAGAAAAAGACTCAAGGGGCATCAGAGATGACGATGTGTTGCTCCGAGATCATTTGATTGAGGGGCTGAGAGACTCTGCAACGAGGGGGGAATTCAGAGCCAAGATTCTATTGGATGATAGTCTGACGTTTCAGACCATCAAGGCAGAGCTCTCCTTAAAGGAACAAGCATATGGGGAAACATTTGAACAAGCACACTGCCTTGCCATGAGGGGGCACAACCAAGTTAAATCTCATGTAAAGGATTTGGAACAAATCAAGACACAATTAAGGGATGAAATGAACACACAAATGTCATAAATTCAATGAACTGTCCCAGTCTTTAATTCAAGAGACCCCTGTCAGCACCACTACAGCATGCAAGGCCCCGGTCAGGTGTCCGATGGGCAGAATCATCGAGTGATCCAGCCCATAAGCCCCCAGCCACAGACCTCAAACAGGGGTCCCGTCGGGCCCCCATGGGTTGGGTTCTGGGTTCCTACAGATGCTGAGGCAAGACCAGCGTCCAGGACTCCAGAGCCCAGACGATCCACCAGAGGCATGCCCCCACAGCGCTACCAGGACCGTTAGAGCCAGTGTGCCGTTGCACAGTGGTCATTGGGACAATGACCGTTTAAGCAGGGAGGGGTGTAACAGGGTAAAGTTGTATCGGCTAGTAATCTTTGTATTTTGTGTGACACTGTGGTGGATTTTGCTGTGGGTGTGGTTTTAACAGAGTGAGTGTGCTGCAGTGATTGCATGGTGACGGGTTAACTGGAAACAGGTGTGCCGGACAAGTCGGCAACCAGCTTAATTACCCACACACACTCTCTCCTTCAGTCTCCCTCTGATCTTCTCTGTGACAGGTACCTGTGTGAATGTGGTCTGAGGTCTTAAGAAATTGTAAGTTGAATGTATCTGGTGTTGAGTCTCCCTTTGATCTTCTCTGTGACAGGTGGCGTAGGCTGGAGTCATTTTGGACACTGGGTCAGGTTGGAACCTCAAGGGCGGTCAGGTTGGAACCTCAAGGGCTGAACAGAAGCGCTTTACAGCCACGAAGTGGAGTGCAGCAGTCGTAAGCAGCACAGCACACAGCGCCAGCAATGATGATACAGCCTTGACACTGAACCAGTATACCAACTGACCAGCAGATCCAGCCAGCCTGTCAGCCTATGTGAGTGAAGCCCGGCCACTCACCAGGCTACACGGAGCCACACTCTCAGCCACCTCCTTCCAGACTCTTTTAATTACTTCCCCCATAGACTTGATTAGTTTTTATATATTTCTATAAATAAAAAGGACTCCTTTAAACCGTACCTTTTGTCTTGTGTTGCCTTGTCCACTTTCACTGGTTGGTCAAACAAAGAAAACTTTACAACTGGTGTTGTCCTTTGTTTGACCAACCAGTGAAAGTGGACAAGGCAACACAAGACAAAAGGTACGGTTTAAAGGAGTCCTTTTTATTTATAGACATATATAAAAACTAATCAAGTCTATGGGGGAAGTAATTAAAAGAGTCTGGAAGGAGGGGGCTGAGAGTGTGGCTCCATGTAGCCTGGTGAGTGGCCGGGCTTCACTCACACAGGCTGGCAGGCTGGCTGGGTCTGCTGGTCAGTTGGTATACTGGTTCAGTGTCAAGGCTGTATCATCGTTGCTGGTGCTGTGCTGCTTACGACTGCTGCACTCCACTTCGTGGCTGTAAAGCGCTTCTGTTCAGCCCTTGAGGTTCCAACCTGACCCAGCGTCCAAAGTGACTCCAGCCTACGCCACACGCCACCTGTCACAGAGAAGATCAGAGGGAGACTGAACACCAGATACATTCAACTTACAATTTCTTAAGACCTCAGACCACATTCACACAGGTACCTGTCACAGAGAAGATCAGAGGGAGAGTGTGTGTGGGTAATTAAGCTGGTTGCCGAACCTGTCCGGCACACCTGTTTCCAGTTAATCCGTCACCAGGCAATCACTGCAGCACCCTCACTCTGTTAAAACCACACCCACAGCAAAATCCACCACAGTGTCACACAAAATACAAAGATTACTAGCCGATACAGCTTTACCCTGTTACAAATGAATGAATGTTAATTAAAAAACAAGGCAAAAGCACAATGAGCTAATAAAAGTAATAATGATAATAAACATAATAACTGAAGCCAATAAAAGTAGAAAAAGAGCAAAAAAATTAGCATTAAGTCTCAGACAGAATGCATGACAGACGGTTTTCCTGCTGTTTCCGTGGTGATGAAAGCCTGATGATGAGGTGAACTTCCCAGAGAGTGTTGAGCAGGGCGAAGCAGACTCAGTCATCCTTGGGTTGCCAATGTGACAGCCAGATGTGAACCACTGCAGGTTCAGTGAAGCACCTTGGTTCAGCGCTTTTACCAGAAGTTGGATGCTCTAACAAACCCAAAAAGTCTTTGGAAAAGTTTTGAAAGAAGTGTAACTAAATAAGAGATGAGAAAATAACAGATATTCAAATGGCAACCAGTGTGGGATTGTTTAACTGGCGTACTCAACTTGTGGCTTTAAGGCATCTTCTCATTTTTTCTTCTTAATTGGGAGTTTTCTTTCTGTAGTTGTCAGCTCTCAGAAAAAGAGACAGTGCCCAAAATGTAACAAATGGACCATCACAGCTTGGAAAGCCAGGAGAGAAATTAAGAAGCCCAGACAAAGACAAACGTTTTTTTTACCGTCTACGAGGCGTATTTTGGAAGAAAGAGGATCCTTGGTGCTTTTTTGAGTGAACACCTTAATTCCTTTTGTGTGAAGAGAAAAGCTTCAATTGAAAAGGAAAGACTACGCACTTGAAATTGACTGAGATGACAATGTGGTACCATGTAAATTAACAGATTTTTGACTTGAATGGTTCTAAAATACAACAACAATGAGCACTGATAGAGAAGTCAATGATGTCTAATCAATATACATATACATACACATTTTAGTGGCATTTTTGACCATATTAGACATATATTGTACAAAAAAAAGGTAGAAGTGAGAGGTTCACACTTAAGAAGGAATGTGGGCATATCCATGAATTTATGACTCTAGAGATAGTGTGGGCTAGCAGTAGAGTGGAGAGCAGTCCATCAGTTCATGCATGGGGTGAGGGAAACCCCAGTGGTGCAGTCTGCTTTGTATCTGGAAGAACTCAAGGTCAGTAATTCAAAACCTTTTTAAAGTTGTGTTCAATGTTTCTCCTGGCATTTTTATGACTTGAGGTCAGTGGTCATTGGGTCATTGTGCTCTTACATATAAATACACTTTATAAAAACACCTTATGAAGGCTTTAATACTTAGCTTGATTGGATTCAAATACTCTTTATAGCAGAAAACAAAATCAAAACTTATTCAATCCACGTATCTGCTGCCTGTCTGTATACTTTTCATGTCACAAACAAAATAATAATAAACCTTTTTCACAGCAGATGTTTTGCTTCGTCACAGAAAGAAAAGCAATAGAAAGAAAATGTGTTAATTATTATACAATTTACAATAGCTCCACTTTATAAGTGTCCCAGACAGCCAAGACAGTGTGACAGCATTCATTTATTATTTACACCTATGCTTTTCTGACAGTGACATGTCAGACTGTCTATTCCTATAAATGGATATTCCTATCTATCCAAACTTCTTCCTTTTGAGAACGACTTTTATTTGGTATGAGTATTGGATTTATGTCCCACTGCACTCTTTAATGTGAGTAATCTTTCAATGTAATCATATAGACTTGCTGCCACAGTGTGAATAACTGTTGTCCAACACAGACCTGGCAGTGTGTATCATGACACGTGGAGTGGGCAGTGTGTCAGAGCGGAGCAACACGTTCGACAAATGTGTTATTTCCTCCTACACTATAATATAAATGAAGGTGCTTTATGCTCAGTCATGGTAAGTCTGCACATCCCACTCAATGACCTCCTGGGAGGAACCTTTGTGTCAGAGCCACTCTATACACCGATCTTCCATCAGTAGATTATCAAGATGCTGGTGAGTGTGTTGCTGTTAAAAAATAATTTTATTGGTTGGACAGCTGAATTGTGTGCTGCTGGCTGCAAAATTACCAAAAGTCAGTTGAGGACAGGGAACTGCGTGTGTGTGCATTAATAATCTGTTTCTCTATGTCAGGCATATGGCTCCAAGTGTGTCTGCATTTGTTTATCTCTCATTTTCCTCGTCATGGAGAGTAATGTACAAAGTTGATCTGAGTGTGTGTCTGTGTCTGTATTTTAGTGACTGATGACTTTTAGAATGATGAATTAGGTGGCTGCATGCTGATCTAGAGGACACACGTGCACACTGTCACAACACATGCACTTCTACATTATGAGCCACAAAAAATTCTAATTACAGCTGTAAAAGCATTTCATAAAAGTGTATATATATAAATGTAGGAATACTTATGTAAATGTATGCAGCCTCAGATGGCTTTCTTTCAAAGCCAATGATTATGGAGCCTGCTCATCAAATACACTTTAAAAAAGAAAAGAAAAAAGAAAAAAAGACAAGAAATAAGAAGTAAAGGTTAAAGAATTAAGATACACGGTTTTTCCCAGACAGCAGTGATTTATCCAGCTCTGTGACTTCCAACCTCTCTGACAGCTTCCATCTATTTCCATTTCAATCATTCTGATGCACTGGCAGAGCCATTACGCCTATCAAGTCATCTGGTAATAGTTGACACACACATACACACACACACACACACACACACACACACACACACACACACACACACACACACACACACACACACACACACACACACACACACACACACACACACACACACACTTCTATTTATGATGCATATTTCTGGCTGAAATGAAGATGTCTACCTTCACAATCTGCAGTTTTCCAGCTGCAACATCCTCACTACAGAAATCAGGGCGATCAGTCGAAAAAGAGATTTAATCGGTTGCATGCTGTACCATTGCTGGAGGTTCACCAGATGCCTGTTACCTGTAGCCCCTCTTATCTTACCATGAACTGTAGCTGGAACTTTTATTAATCATGTGTCCTTAGCAAAACTCATCCACAAAGGTCTGAGTGATAAGAAGTTTAAGTGAACTAACCATGTGATGTCCTTAAAAACAGAAAATTGTGTAAGGACAAGTCAACAATGCTGACCAATGTGATTCAGGGTTTCCTATTCCAATAGATACATTTGCTCCTTCAGGTTCAGTGTTGAGAGTTTATAGGAAAATGCTTTTCTGGAAAGTAGCGAGAGAAAAATCAAACGGAGTTTCTATTTGCACCCTTGGTACAAATAGCCTCGGCCACACAGCTGAGCTATTTGCACCCTAGACGTATAACAACGTGAAAACATGGCGGACATTCATCTTCCACGCCAACAGAAAAGGGCGAATTTAGAAAGGTTTCATCTCTAATGTTTGTTCTCAAGACATTTCTGGCGGGAAAGTTGTATTATTTTTTTCATAATCTTTCCTCAGTGAATGCATACAAGCATCAGTTTGTCAGTTAGAAAAAATTTGTCGCCAATATCTATCTTCCGTAATAGCAAACATATTGGGTTGTCACATCACTACGTAGATCCGAAACGGTGGCGTAATGGGCAAGGACTCAGGTTCGAGTCTTTGCAGCAGCAGTTATATATTGATAATGTTTTCAGCGGGAAAAAAAAACTGCTACATTTTCATAACTTTGTTAAGTAAATGCATACAACCCGAAAATATCTGAATTTACAACCTTCAGGTTGTTATATGATGGAAATCAAATCTTGACAGATAAGTCTATGGTTGCCATGGATACCAAATACATATCAGACCTCTGAAGTCTCAGGCATTGGCCGTGAGACTCGCATTTCAAGCTGCTCTCACGCTCACTCGTCACACCTGACATTTTTTCACGCTGGGAAGTGATAGATCTCACCGGACAGAAATTATTATATGATATACAGAAGAGAACAGCGACGTATATTTATCCCACTGTCCTGGTGGGATACGGGAGTCATCCGTATCTCCAGATGCTCCCCTCTGTCACTCAGTCCCGCAGCATGCACTCCTAATTGTACTGGGGTGCAAATAGCATACATTGATATTTGAACCATGACAGGTGCAAATAGAACACTTTGCTATATACACCAGGGTACAAATAGCATCCACTTCTAATTGTACTGGGGTGCAAATAGCATTCATTGATATTTGCACCAGGGGTGTAAATACCCTTTGCCAAAATAAAATCACAACAACATATCCTTCAGTTGGACGTTGGGGTGGGAATGGTTGTTTTTCAAACGCTTTATGAAAATGATGATTTGATAGCAATGAACAAAGCACTGACAGACATGTATTAAGACTAATATTGTGCTTGGAGCATTAATGTACGTCAATTTATTTAAATGCAAATTAGGGTGGGGTCGGTTTCCAGTTTTGCAAGTCCAGAGTACCAGTTTAGACCGCTTTGAATTTATGTGAACTGAGTGATTTGTCATTATCAGACATCTAAGCATCTCACATGGACATTTAGACACTGACAGCGTTGGCTGCTGCTTTCCACCCAGCTGGACACCAAAGACAAGCTGGAGGAGGTAGGCTGACCCAGGCTAACGGCGCATATCTCACTGATAATCCAAATAAACCTGGCCGGGCTGCTGACAGGTTCCAACAGTTTGAGAGCAGCTTGTGTTTGAAAATAACCCGTGGATACAAAATGACGTAATTCATAATTTTACCAACTATGCCAAAACTATTTTAAAATAATGCATCCACTAAAAAAGGAATGGTAGCCATTTTTGGTTTTCACAGACAGAAGGATGTAGGCCAACAGAAGAGAATACACCAAAAAAAAAAAAAAAAACCCCCAGAAAAAACCTTTTAAATACGTTTTTTTACTGTGGTCTAATGTAGATATTACACATTCTGATGTTCGAGGTGGCTAGAATGGTTGTTGTGAGAAATAAAGGCCTAATGTGTCACTCAGTTGTCCTGTCTGTGGTGCTGCTAAGCTCTCATTTAACTGCTGGACACAAGATGTCTCCTACTTCACTAGGAACAATAAGAAAAACATATTTTTGAATGGAGGTTGAATTTAAGTACACAATCAATGAGATGTGATGGATATATGTTGCAATGAGAAGAGTATGCCACGTGGGTGTAGTGTCTGTCTGCTAGGACTAGCTCACAACTTAAATTATTCACTTGTGTGGTCCTCCCCTTTAACAGCATATCGTTGCCAAGATTTCTTTGAAAGAAGGAATTATTCACTTGCTGGGCTAAATAAGACTGAAATAAATAATTAACAAATCTCTTGTTGTCAGCATTGTATTGCTCTTTATTTAAAAGTTTCATTGGTGGTGTCTTGTACCGAACCCTCTATGTGGGTGGCTGGAATTGTGAGACACAATAAATAAAATAGCTGTCCACAGTATGTGCTGTACATGAGTAATCTGTTTTGATGACTGCCCTGGATGGGCTTTTCATAGAAATATAATGAACAGATCTATGCAGCAGGAAAAAAGCCATGTCGAGGGATAGAGGGGTAGAAAGAGACAAAAGAAAAGCCCTGTTTAGATGAGAAAAATGCTTGTTTTGGGAGAAAATCCAAATGAGAATGAAAGAGAAAATAGAGGAGGAATAGGAGGCAATCTGAGAGACAGGACAGAAGGCCAAGTTAAAGAAAGCACAGAGAAAAGAAAACATACAAGATAAAAAATGCATGTACATGTATTTGTGTGGGAGGTTCTCCTGCAACATGTGTAAGTTTGTTTACGTAACACAGGACAATATTGCATACTGTACTGTACATATTGGGTTTGTGGGGATATTAAGTATGAGAGAGAGAGAGAGGAGAGAGAGAGAGAGAGAGAGAGAGAGAGAGAGAGAGAGAGAGAGAGAGAGAGAGAGAGAGAGAGAGAGAGAGAGTGTGTGTGTGTGTGTGTGTGTGTGTGTGTGTGTGATGTTTTGTCTTTGTCTCTCCTCACCAGCACTGAATGTTCCCTCACTGTTTCAAGGATGATGACAGAGGAAGAGGAAGAAAAAAAAAGATGCAGGAGAATGACAGACAGAAAGCATGTAACAGACAGCCTTAAGATCTGCTCCACTCCTTTCACTGCATTCATTCCCTCTACCGTTCTCCCTTTTCACTCTGAGGTTCTCCACCCGAACTTGTAGGAGAAATGTCGGAGAAGAATATACTCTAGGGAGTATGAAGCAATTTAAGATTTCACTGACCTCATCTTTCATTCCTCCTCCTCTCCGTCATGCTCACTATAATACAGCATATTTTCTCCAGTACCTTCTACCTCACCTTTATTCCTTTCCTTTTCCAGTCCTGTTTTTTTATTGTTTACCCTCTTCTCTTTTGTTGTTTTTTTTTTTTCATTTCATATTCATCCTCTGGTTCTTTTTTCTGTTTTCCCCCATCCATTCCCCTCCTCATCTCTATCTTTTGCTTACTCAGAGCTCATGAGAACTCCCTTTAGGCCCCTCTTCTTCCCTCACACTCCTCTTTCTCCACTTGTCTCCTCCATCCCTTTTCCAATCACTTTCCCATTTCTCTTCTCCCTACTCCCTATGGGGCGGCTGTGGCTCAGGAGATAGAGCGGTCGTCCTCCAATTGGAAGATTGGCGGTTCGATTCCCGGCTACTCCAGTCTACATGTCGATGTGTCCTTGGGCAAGACACTTAACCCCTAGTTGCTCCCGTTGCTGTGCCAACGGTGTATGAATGCGAGTGAATGGTTAGATTCCTCCTGATGTGCAGGTTGGCACCCTGCGTGGTAGCTGCCTGCCATCAGTGTATGAATGTGTGTGAATGCGGTGAATGAGTTGTAGTGTAAAGCGCTTTGAGTGGTCGAAAAGACTGGAAAGGCGCTATATAAGTACAGTCCATTTACCATTTACCATTTACAGGATGTCACTGTTCCCATCCTCCTGCCAGATTCTTACTCCCTCTTTGCCTCGCTGTCCTCCTTCTGCCCTCTTGTCTCTCTCTAAACGAGTCCTCATTTTCAGTATGCTGTTTTTTATGAGTCTATTTAGCTTTTTCCCTTTTTTTGAATGTGTCATTTAGTTAGGAATTACATGCCACACCAAAACCTATAATTTTTTTTCTAACGTCTCCCTCCTCCTCCCATTTTCTGCATATTTCCTACAAAAATCCTCTTTCCAGGAACACATTCATTACTAAATTGTGATTAAGCCAGTCTATAGAAGCCTATAGGAGAACAAATAAATGAAATGTAATTCCACAATAGCACTGACATTGTCCACATATGTATGCTATCTGAGTATGCTATTTTGAATTTCTGAGAAAATATTAAAATACAAATGGAAAAGCTGTTTGACATTTCATTTTCAAAAATTAAAATTTGAAAATTAAAATGGAATATAAACAATGTAACCTGGATTTGTTTGTGCAAGCATTATTTAAGTCACAATTGAAATTAAAATACAATTTTCTAACATTTTTAAAATGAAAATTGCGTCAGACATTTCATTTTCAAAGACTTAATCTGCTGCACAGCAGGAAACAGTGTATTGCATTTACAATTACAATTCACCAGTGTCAAAATGAAAATGAAAACGCAATCTGTCAGTCCTCTCATCAAGGCATGGAAATGTTAATGCAATACACTGGGGGTGCTATTCCACTTACAGCAAGTCTTTGACAATTAAATGTCAAATGCCATTTTCATTTTCAAATTATTAGAAAATTGCATTTGGAAAATGATGCTATTGCGTAATTACATTTTAATTTTTAAGTTTACAGGATCATTTTATAATAGTAGCCTGTAGGCTTCCATTCCAGTCCTCGCATTATCCTTATTCTTGACCACATTTCCACACCACTAAACAAATCTACATCATCCCACCACACACATGCTCACCTCTGAATTATTTATGTCTACATCAATAAATCTGAAGACCCATACAATTAAGTTGCATCAGCTACATAATTTATAACCCAACGTTTTCAACTGTCATCCCAATTTCCCGAAAAACAAAAGTCCCTTCTGACAAAACCACGTCACACTGCATGCATGAACAAAGACACACCGTGACAAAGAGTGAAAACTTCCTGCAGCCTGCCTGATGAGCTGTTTGTTTGATGCCCTCCTGCTGCTAAGGAGTGTGTTTACCTACTTCAGTGAGTGTGAATGGCAAAGCCACACCCATACAAACACACTAACAAGAAAAATGAATTAACTGATGCTGTTACAGTAAAAGAAGTCTTAAAATGTTTGTGTTGTACAGCATTTTATTCTGTAGGGTGTTCATCAGTATCAAATGAAAGATTGTCTATGTTGTTGTTTTCTTCTCTTTATGCCTTAGCAATGTGACATTCTTGTTCACTAATATACATTTTTAAATAAACAACACATCAACAAAACCCGCTCTGTCATCATCAAACTAAACTTAATGTTAGCAACTATTAGCAGCTCCTCAACGACAGCTGCTCAGTCAGGAGAAATGCAAAAATAGTTTTTATATAACCAAGCTAACAATACTTTCCAACATGGACACCTTTGCAAATTTGCTGGAAGATTTACCTGAAGCTCGACTCATGGTATACTTCCAAGATCGAGACATGTTTATGTTTTAGACTAGCAGTGGCATACACACACATACACACACACACATGCATGCTCCATTCAGTGACATGCCAGCACAAGCATGCCAAGCACAAATACCTGCCATGCTCCAGTGAGGAAAACCAGCTCTTGATATGTTTTTTTTTCCTTTTCCTTATGAAAGCAAATAATTTAGAAAATATTGTACAAAATAAATACTTTTGCTCCACCCCTAGTTGCGAGTACCCTCCCTGCTGGTCTTCTGCGTCATTACAACCTCCTTGCCTATTGTAAGGATTTTAAAATTAACCTATAAAGAGCCTTGACCATCCAAGCAGAGAAACACCAGAACAGGACTGCACAGTTAAGACTTATTTCATCAAAGAAAGGCCAGCCTGATGGCTCAAAGGGAAGATGAATATATCTCTCCCCTTTGGTGCACTTTCATTAGCTAGTCCGTTTGCTCAGTACTCTGTGTAATATGACCATGCCATAACATGTTCCCTTCGAAGCTGCTCCGCTTCTATTCAAATTGTAATGTACCGACGTTTCAAATTGTACCCATGGCTACAAAACTGGAGCAGGCATTGATGCACCACGAATGTAGTTAGGGCACAGCAGGGTTTATGGTTTATCTTAGCAGGCCAAAAAAGCAATAACTATGACACTGTTCAGGCAAGTTCTTTCTGACCGCCAAAAGCAGCACAAACGTCTTGTTCGCAGAGAGGAGCTCATGTATGGGCATCCCAGCATGACAAAAAAGATAATGTTCTTCTCAATACAGTTATCTCTAACTTAATAGAGATGGAAATTTTGTAACCTCGGGGTGGTAGGATGGCTTCATGGTAAAATTTAATTTTAGCATGAAATCAGTATACTGTATCTACAGTACAGGGCCTGTGTTCAGTGCCATGGAAACATATTCACCTCCAACATAAGGTTAGAGTGATTGTAATTGATATTACATTTTCAATTACAATAAATAAATAAACAAGAAATAAAAAATACAAGAAATAAATAATCAAGAATCCTGTAATGCCTTTGAAAAAGAATAGTTAAAGCTGTGCTGGACTGGAGGTAAATCCTGGCTTTTTTTAAAAAACTCAAACACTTTATTTCCTGTATTTAGATGTCTATGAATATGAGGTATCACTGTGTACAATTTGTTGATTTAAGATGCATTGCGACATAAAGAGAGTGATCTGAGGTGATGCTATAGACTGGTTTTGATTTCCTGCTGAGTTATTTAAATTCAATGACTAAATAAGGTTTTTTGAGATTGTTAGCATTAAAATTTGGTCATCAGTACATTTTTTCTTAAAACTGAAACAGCATCTTCTTAGTTAAGTTGATTTTAAATGTATTCTTTGAGCCACTATTTATGGCCGCAAGCAGCAAGAAACTACAAGACCAAAACTCTACTCTGATGCTATTATAATGTGCAACCTAGGTTTCTTCTACTACCAGTAACTAAAAAATATATTACAAGACTGACAAACTGATAAGAGCTTTGACAGTCAAATGAGACTTTTCCAAATGACTTCCCAGCAGAGCTGTGCAGTGCAGTAGTGTAGCGTAACAGGTTCGGGACAGAATAATCTTCCTTCTTTTTTTCTGGCTATAGAAGATATTATTCATTATGACAAACTGTTTTGCCCTGGGCCATATGAATTACATTTTTAAGGTAACAGAATTCTGTGGTATTTGCCTTTAAGTGAAGCTACATAGGCTTCGGTTTGCTATTTATCTTCATTGGGCTGGCTCAGCCTTTCCCCCTATGGCTGCTGTCAGGTTGTACAGTAAATCGTGACTGTGGTTTTAAATCCTTGCAAGGGTCTCTGCTGCAAACGTCAAAGTGAAACAAGCAGAATGCAGTTCCTAGAATCTATATCAGCTTCGCCCAAAACACTGTGATGAAACCATAATTTACTTTTCTCGTTTTATACTGACAAACCAAATGGCCTAAACCACAGGCATCTTCCACACAGCTGCAAAATCAACAAAAGAAATCCCACAGAATATAACCAAATTTCGATGTAATCAAATATAGAAATACATCATCAAAACTAGTTGTGTATTTTCAGCTAATTTGTGGAACACTGTCCCTACCACAGATTGTTTGGGTATATACATAAATTGCTTCTTTGGGAAGCTTAAATAGGACTAAACATTAAATATGAAAAAGATACAAAATAAATATTCATGAACTATTCCCAAGTAGTTCCACGTCTGCTTATTTTATATGAGGAAATGAGTAAATAAGTGTCCAGAAAGGTCAGAAGCACAGGGAAGAATCCAGAACAATCCTAAACTTTGGGATTGTTTGTGATTCTGTATGGATTTTGGGTGGACTAAATCACATTACACATCAACTTAACAGCCAGTCATAAATATTTAGGAGACCTCAAATAGATTGAAGAGACCCAATATAAAATCTGCCATGTTTGGCATAGCTCCACCCCTTCCAGCTCCACAAATAACATAGCTGCCAGTGATTACAATAATCTATCACAGTCTATATATTAAATTCTCTGTCTCCCTGTGACTTTTTTTTTTGCAGAATGTGAGGCATACAAAAAATACTCCAATTTTAGTCATAAATAGAAAAAAAAGTAAAGTGTGTGGTTCCTTTAAGTTCATGTAAAAAGATAAATATACATTCTCCAATTTAAAAATCTGTAGTATGCATTGGAATATATCCACACTATTTCCTCTAATTCGAGATCTCTGGATGCATTGTAACAAACAATCTCTCAAAATAACTTTTAACCAGAAACACACATGCCCCACTTTCCTTACTAAAAGTGTGGCAAATATTTCCTGTTACATACTGTTTGCAGTTCATGGTGCAAATGTTTAATAGACAGTTAGAAGTGGGACAGTTCCAGAGGCAATGTCCTTTCGATGACCCAGCACTCTCACCTCCTTGTTGAAGTGAGCATGAAAATAAATGTGGCTTATTTAAGTATTACATTATATATCTTTAAGAATTGTACCTTTGCATAACATAACACACATTTCTTGCCCTTATACCATGTGTGTCATCCTATACCTAAACATTAGCATAGAGGGCTGCTTTGTCAGTGGAGATATCAGGACCACGGACAGCTCTGCTGCCACGACTTCTCCACACAGCTCTGTTCAATGCCCAGTGATGGTTGACTCCAGCTGAGAGTAATCCAGTAATCAACATAAGCCAATATAAAGAAAAACAGAAGCCAGTGGTCAGTGATTCACATCCTCGATGCTTTATTTAACCTTTTTGTTTTCTCTTTCCCCACAGATGCCAGGCATGATTAGTGAGGCCTTAAATGTTGTCTGCCCCTTGGCATGCCCACGAGCCGGAGGAAGCCACAGTCTGCAGTCCAGACAAGTATGCCTTTGTGAATCATTGGCTTGCTTCTTCTCTCTGTTTAAAGGTGACATGTTATGCACATTTCCAGGTCTATATTTTTAATCTGAAGCACTACTGGAATATCTTTGCATTATATTCAGTTGAAAAAACTCCTTATTTAATTCAAACTCAACCTTAATGCAGCCCCACGGTTCAGCCTCAGTCTGAAACAGACTGTTTTAGCTCCTGTCTCTTAAAGGCCACCCTCCCCATGAGCCCACTGTGTTCTGATAAGCCAGTCATTGGAAGCTGCACTTTTGCATACTTCCACTGGCTCCAGAGGCTGAAACCATGAAACGAACTACAATAGTAGGACTTCACTACTGCTTTTTCTCTTTTTTTTTAACTCAAAATGACACCTTCTCAAATCCATCAGTATATGTTCTGCTGAAATCCGATCCAAAATATGAGAGTGGAAAATGCAAACACACAGGAAAAGCTTAGCAACAACCTTAGCAGCAAAGACTACAGATCAGATGGCTCTTTAAGGGATTGTTGATTATGAACATTGCTGTTACGTTTGTGTTTTTTGTTTGTAGAGAACTCAACTGGCTTAAGAGTAAGTCCAAACTCCAAGGACAAGTCTACTGCAATCATGGGCCAACAACAAAAAAGTCTGCATATTCTGCTCTATATGTATGTGTAAATATTATGATGTATACAGCTTTTGATTGTGGCTGTCCTCTAGAGAGCTTGGTGCATTCATCTAACGCAGCACTGGACAGTACAGCTGGCAGTTGATAAACACTCATCCACACAACATTCTTATTTAAACAGACATGTGGGCTACATGAGGCGTCATGCATTTCAAGTGTCTCCCCGGAGGGACAAACTCACAACCTGTGGATTAATAACACAAACAGCCACGCATGCAGCTTGGCACACATGAGTGTGTGCAGAGGGAGGGATGTACGAATGCCCATACACTCAAATTCACAAACACACACTGGCGTATAATCCAGATAACACATGCTGCTGATACACAACATATGGAACATGGTCCACAGAACTCCAGGGAAACCATAGCAACCACTGATTAAAGAATCTGCGTGCTTAATTGAGCAGCTGTTTTCCCACAATTCAGTGCCCGGTCAAATATTGAATATGATAAGCCAGCACAAATACGGTGACTAGCCAGCCCCCAAATATGGTAATGCAGTAAAACCAATTTTGGTCTTTTTACATATTTTTGCTGGTCTGTTGCCCATGGGCAAGGACATAGCTTCAAAGTGTCCTCTAAACCAAGCTGTTGTGGCACTAAATTAGTTCTGCTGTAGCGTTAAATTTATAATCAGATGGGGAAGTCCAGTTTGGTTCACAGATTCCCACACAGAAAACAATATAAATTATCTTTGGCACAGAGCTTGGATGAAATAAATCGTCTTTAATGCAGCAGAAGCAACTGCACACAGGTGGCAGGACAAAAGGCTAAGGAAATGAATTCAGAATGATTTAACCAATGTGACATCCAGCTAGGAGATCTCAGCCATCACATAGGACACCATGCATTATAAGATTTTAAAATGTTCTCGCAAATGACTGCATGTGTCAACTCTAATAGCAACTTTCATCAATCTAACTTTCAAAGCGTAAAATACAATACATTTACAGTGCTTTAAATGTGGGAAAATACATTGTGGGGCTTCTTCTTGGCAAAGGATGTACTATAGTAGCTGCCTGCTTCTGCATAAGCTGCTGGAAGAATCCTATCATCACATAATCCTCTATCTGGCAGGCGATGCAAGTGCTGCCCTTACAGTACAAAGCACAAAAGGCGCTGACCAAAGTCTTATCCTCTTTTAGGTTAGTGCTGCATTGTCTATCTTGTCATAGATTCTGCTGCTTTGTGGTATCATCTTACTTTTATACCCACTTAACTGCCTCATTGACTACTGATGATTGTAATTCCTCTATAGTCTACCACTGTCAAAAACTGACCAAAACAAACAAACAAAAATAATTCCTCAGGAGAAATAATTAAAACTGATAGCCCATAGAACATTTGTTCATCATACTGTTTAGCTATCAAGGACGATTTATTGTTTTTTTGTGTTGAGAAATGTTAAAAATAAAAAAATATATAATAACAAATTAGAAAAAGCAACACAGCTTTGGTGCTACCGAATCCAACAATTGCCAGAAAAAAAGAAGTGATGTAAGCACAAAACATACTTCCAAATGAAATACATTAATGAGTAGAGTCAATACATTTAAAGGTAAGTGTACAGTAAGCTACGTGCCTTCTGGACAATATGAATGAGTCACAAGGACGTTTTCATTTTGTTAATACAAAAGTACTCTAACATGTAACTTTTCTCAGTAGGTAACATTGTTAAGTAATTAGTTGCTTACGTATAATGGCAGTTATGTTGTAACATAATTATTTTATTATTTTAAAAGTAATATCAAGTAATGTAATGACAAATGACGCTCTCCAGACCAAACACTGGTGCTCTTAAAACCCTACGAAAGACAAATGGAGTGGCAAGATAAAGTAACAGCAACATGTAAAGATAGTAAATTAGCCTTTTCGTCATTTTAGAAGGATAGACAAAATACACACACACACACAGGTCAGTCCAAGTCAATCTTTTCCTAGTCTTGGCCTTACGACAATATCAAATGCATTTGATATTATCACAAGTCTTTCAGTCTTGGCAGTGAGATGACACAGACAACAACCACAGTGATATTTTTGTGGTAACATGCAGTTTCTCATTGACTGGTAGAGCTATTAAAAAACAAACAAACACAAAAGCATGTTTGTTTTTAACATTGTCCCTACCTTTCATGCTGTGTTAAGGAAGTTAATGTACAGATTCATTGTTCGGTTAAATGAATAAAAGAATGAAGTTATGATGGCATTAGCCCAGCTTACACACAGTGACACAAAATACTCCTCTTGTTTTTGGAAGCATTGGAACACATCTCTGTATCTGTTTTTACTCTGTATGTAATTATGTCTTGTCCTTGTATTGTCTTTTATTATGTGGACCTGCGGACAGAAATTTTGTTCTGTAGAATCTGCATTCCTTCACAAGTATTGACTGATACATGTATTCAATGCACTAAATGTATTCTTGTTAGTTGCATGGACAACTGTTCTCTGAGAGACTCATATTTGTTGCAGTTCTGCTTTATGTAATCTTACATGTTGTGTAGTTTTATGCAAACATACAAGTATCTGTGCGCCTATTTGAACTGGTTCAAACAATAAATTGCAAGTAACCTAAATATTCATGTGTTGGCTCAGTCATTATGTTAGGAAAAATATTTTGGCCCCCAACCAAAAATGACTTTAAAACCCCCGCCATAAACCATTTGTGATCCCCCGCAACACTGAGAAGTATTCACTGGTCCCATACCAAATATTTAACATTATATAAAGAAAACAGTTATGTGCTGATATGGCTCACCCCTATAGCTCCTTGTGTTGATTATTGGATCTATATGGTTGCTCTAAACTCACTATTCCTTTAATTTCAAATGGATAAGTCTATTGAACATGTCTATGTAACAACAGACACATGTAGTTACCAATAGAAAACCACATGAAAAAAAAAGACATCGACATGAATGAGTTTATACAGAGGGTCTCTGTATATTATCAATAAACTTTGGATAATATTTGTGAATTACTAAATGCTTATAGAGTTATCACCTATATAGTTCTTATATAGTTAGTTTGTTTTTGAAGTTCTTATCTGGCCAACGGAATTACTCGAGCCTAAGGAAAGAAGTCTGTGTAGCTGGATTAATTTTTTTCGACATTCAGCCACAAATCACCAGGAATCAACAAAGACAGTATTACCAGCACACAGCAAATCCATATCTGAGTGCCTCTGGGAACATCGTTAGTGATTAATCGGCCTGGAATCTGGCCATCGGTCCTGGTAAGACTGCCAGACCGACTATGAGGCTCTGCTGTTTGGTCGGCTGTCCTGGCAACTGGACGCACTGTCACAGTGTAGCCTGGCAGGCTAACAGGGCCTGGCCTACACCCAGTAGACGGTGCCAACAGACTCAACCAGGCACAACAACTTTAGGGAATCATCTCTACAAGACACTTTGAAAAGTAGGGAAAATCCAGAGCCTTGCTGTGATACAAGTAGAAAATAGAAATTCATTTCCTTATAGGAAGTTGATTATTTTCTCCAGCTTCCTGCCGTTTTCTTTGATAACCCTTATGTTAAACCACATAATACACTGTTGGCTCAGTGGCCAATTTGTCTTGATCATTTTCATTTTCTCCATATGTATTCTTACTACACTTGCACATAAATAAATGGTCTAATTTATTAGCAAGACGATGTCTGTTTGTATTCTCAATGGTTATAAGACTAATTAATTTAATGATATTTTCTTTTCTTAAGAACAATGGTGGTGCCCCACACTTTAAAGAGTGCAAGATTCCGAAAGTAGTTACGCATGGTAAAAAGGAAAGCAAAGCAGGACCATAAAGATCACCTTCGCTGCATTGGCTTCCGGTAAAATCCAGAATATAATTCAAAATCCTTCTCCTCACTTTCAAAGCTCTTAATGATCAAATAAGTGATGTTATGATTCAGTCTTCTCTGGGTGTGGTTTTGGGTAAAGCGGTAGGGACCTACTGATACACACACGTGATGGGGGCGTGGTGTTTTGGGGTCATCAACCCAAATTGGCAGCAGCTTGTGCTGCTAAAAAGTTTTGGTGGGACTTGACAGGGAAATAGGTTTTTTTGAGAGAGGCCACCTGGAGAGGCAGACACCAGAGCACGGGGAAAAAGGAAACTGGAACAGACACTCACCACACACCACCACTCTTCACTTTGTACACTTCAAATAAAACTGAACAACCGGTATCGAGCGAGCTGGCTGCCAGAACCGGTGGACGTTGAAAGATACCGTTGGGTCGGATCCGCCGCACTCGGGAAACGCTAAACAGCCGTACTGGATGAGTCTCCAAACACACAACCCCCTCTACTTAGGACAGCAACACACTCACCCAGGTAAAAGCAGGTCACACGCTCACGTTACCTACAGCACATGGGGACCCTTTGTTAGGTGCTGGGGTAGCTTTAGAGGTGGGGGGTAGTATGTGACATCGAGCCTAGGTTAGCTTAGCACTTAACACTCCATCATATCTGAAAGAGCTTATAGTACCATATCAACCTACTACAAAACTGCGCTGCCAGCATACAGGCCTACTTGTGATTCCTAGTATCACTTAGACTGCCGGGAGATTTCCCATGATGCATTGAGCTCCTCTCCTCCTCCCTCTCTCTATCCATCTATATCCATTTATATTCATGCACTATTAATGCATTCACTAACTTAAGCTTCTTCCCCGGAGTTCTCTGTGCTCTCACGTCTCCCAGTTAACCTGGAGTTGTAGACGTTGGGATGACAGATTCTTGTCCTGGACCTACTATTTTCAATGTATATTTTCAAAATGCTTCTCTCTCCTCTCTTTCTCTGTCTCCATCTCAACCCAACCGGTCGAAGCAGATGGCCGCCCACTTAGAGCCGAGTTCTGCCTGAGGTTTCTTCCAGTTAAAAGGGAGTTTTTTCTTGCCACTGTCGCCAAGTGCTTGTTCATGTGGGAATGTTGGGTTTCCTTATATTAAATTAAAGAGTACAGTTTAGACCTGCTTGAGATGACTTTTGTTGTGATTTGACATTATATAAATAAAGATTGATTGATTGAGATGAGACAAAGATCATGGTGAAGTGTATTTTAATTGGTAGATTCTTGATGTGTCGATGAAGAAGGAAACCACCGCTGACACGTCTCACTTGTATATTTTAAAGGTTTTATTACAAAAGAGATCAGTGTCAAGACAGCCAATTTTTTCCCCTTGTGCCAATCTGAGTCTCTCTCTCTCTTCCTCAGCTTTAGTTGCCCCTTATATAGTTTCTTATCTCTAAAACAAATATCTTCTAAACAACTGATCAGTCAGATAAAGACAGCCCCTGACCTGACTTTTCACCTTTAACCTAAGCACAACATCTGTTTCAAATCTACCAGGACACCAAGAGATGCCCCAGATGTCACATAACAAAGGACAAAGACTGGTTAGATACCACAATGGCAAAAGAGTAAATGTAGAAGATCAATTTTTACGGAATGATTTCTAAGATAATTCTGACTTCAGCAAGATTGTTCTGAAGCCAATTACCCTGATAGCAATGACCCGCACAGTATAGACCAATACTTTTTAGGCTTGGAACAGCCAATAGAAACCTTGCCCATGGCTGGGATTTGGCCAATAGGGTGGTATTGATGCTAAATGTCCAATCCATTAATTTGTTATTGAATCTTAAAACTACTTTAGATTTTAATTTCTACTGCACTGAGATTGCACCTCCTTGTGAAAGGATTAAAACAGAGGGGGAAAAAATTGCCTACAAAAAAATGCTACATCAGAGGGTCACTGGTCAATCTATAGAGATTACTGTCTTTTAAATCTGTCTTTCCTGACTGCATCTCAAAGAAGAGAACTGATGGTGAGCTTTTTAAAAGATGTTCATAAAATGATGTATTCACTGTAAAAAAAAAAAAAAAAATATTTGTAACCGTCAACAGTAAATTGGTTTTCATACACCTATTCTTTTCGTTATCTGCAGTGAAATAAAGGCCCCATGTCCTGTGAGACCAATCAGACATATATATCTGGTATTTTGAACATTTTCCGAAGCTGTTGTCCAAAGCAACTTACAGGGGGTGCAACTAGAATAGATTTTAATTTCTGAATTTCTAAAATCACAAATAATAGAAAGAATATAAGTCCTACTGTCTGGACAGACAGTCCAGACAGTAGCGGCTGTGGCTCAGGAGGTAGAGCGGTCGTCCACCAATTGGAAGATTGGCGGTTCGATTCCCGGCTCCTCCAGTCCACATGTCGATGTGTCCTTGGGCAAGACACTTAACCCCAAATTGCTCCTGTTGCTGTGCCAACGGTGTATGAATGTGTATGAATGATTAGCTTCCCCTGATGAGCAGGTTGGCACCCTGCGTGGTAGCTCCTGCCATCAGTGTATGAATGTGTGTGAATGGGGTGAATGAAATGTATTGTAAAGCGCTTTGAGTGGTCGAAAAGACTAGAAAGGCGCTATATAAGTACAGTCCATTTACCATTTACAGTACTCCTGTGACCATAGACTGATCACGATAAAAAATATGTAGGAAAAATGGCTCAAAGGGGAAGTGGAGAGGATATCCAACTAAGGATGGAGAGGTGCCGTAATGACTACGGAGTGGGTAGAATTGAATTCTACAGTCAGAATTGGTGGAAAATGGTTCTTGGCAGGGTAGAAAGACATTGCAGAATGCTTTTAGACCATGAAATACTTAAAGGCAATATATGGAAAAACAAAGACAAAGGTAAAATTTAATTCACTACCAGCTACTGCTGGCATTACATAAACACATAGCATTTAAAACAGCACATGTTGCAAATATCTAAAGACTTGACAACCCTCTGTTTTTATATGAATGTTTTATTTCTGTAGCCTGTGACCAAATACAACACAGTATTTCACACTATATGGCAAAACCTGAAAGATGCTTTAGTGACTTGAAGGATTTCTTCCTGGTAAGAAAGGCAAAATTTAACTGAAAACTATTGACTAATTACATTTATAATGTGTTGGCCACGTCTCATACGTCTGTAAAGTCTGATATATTGATGGAGAAAACAATAGAATGAAAAGTTGTTTGTATTTGGTACTAATTAAGTGTTCACAAAGCTATTATTTTGTGTGTGTGTGTGTGTGTGTGTGTGTGTGTGTGTGTGTGTGTGTGTGTGTGTGTGTGTGTGTGTGTGTGTGTTTGTGTGTGTGGAGAAGGAGACGGGGTGTGTTGGACTGCCATACATAATGTCTGTATTTTTGTTCATTTAATTAGGTGAAGGAGGTAATTCATTTGTAAGATTGGTGGTTCAGGAAACACACACTTTTGGTCGGCAACTTGTTGCCCTGACTCTGTCTTCCAACTCCTTTACAACCCTCAGCCCCTGCAGAACATTTAAATACAAGCTGACAGAGCTACAAGAGAATGAAATGCTAACAAACACACTGGGAGCCATAAACTATGCAAGCATAGAACGGTTACACAATCAAGTACTGACGTTTGGGAAATAGAGTAGCATGATGTTGAGATCCTAATTCAGCCCCACTGGCGATTTGAAATTAGCACTGATATTTGAACAATGGAAAGTAAAGATAATGTACTTATTATTGCAAATTATCACTTGATGCAGCAAGTAAACTGTCAAATAAAATAATCAGTTTTCACTTTATATTTCATCAGTCTCAGTAAGCTAGGCCATGAATAATTATGAGCACGGTTATACATTTTTTTGAGTGGGAACAGTTTCACTGTAGTGTTAATGCTCACGCAAAATAAAGCCGTTACCAGCAATTATCTGCTTTGGCTTCCATGTTTATAATCAAACCACTCTCCTATTGGTATCTAGACCTATAAATGAATGACGCATATTAACAATATACTGCATTTTACTGCAATATTGACCAACAAAAAGCAAAAACACCTTAAACTCAGAGGTAACTTTAGCTCTATTACTAGCAAGTACAGTTGATAATTTAACATTGGCTGTGTAAAGAAAACTCACAAACATGCAGTTATTCTTTTTCTCACACTATCTTGACTCATTATAAAAAGATAATCTACTTATGTCTCCTTAAGGATGTAACTCCAGTTCTCTAGCGTAAGCTTCTACCTGATGGTCACAGAGAAGCGAGGAGTATGTTGTAGACACGGTAAAAACAGGGATAATGGCACATATTTTAATAATAATGACTGCAGCGACAGTAAGTCAGTATAAGTATACATCCATAAACGTGTTTATGCACACGATACAGATAAGGGGTGCACTGTTAAAACATTCCAGTTGTAACTCAACCACAAAAATGGTATTTCACTTACATCGGAGTAAGTGAAAACAAACAAAAAAACAGAGCAAACAGGCGATTAGAAAGCAAGGCTTTGTACTAAAATATTAGCAAATTATCAATCAAAGGGAATCAGAAAAAAAGGCCTCTCTCTAGCCTGCTTCCAATAAAAACCTGTTACTTTCTGCAACTGAGGTAAAAAAAAAAAAAAAAAAAAAAGGCCCCAGCCACTATGCAAGGAAATACAGTATTCATCTTTTAGCATCTACAGCATATCTCATCAGAGGAAATCAAAATACAACTCCCTTCTTGCTATTCATGCACATAAATCAGCAGCATCTTTGAGAAAGGGTGAGCGATTTTTCCCCGTCCTAGTATTGCCTGGTGATATTAAGGAAGGCTTTTTATGCATTTAAAGATAATTATAATCAGTGCAGTTACCATGGCGATGTACCTGCTTATAAAAGGAACTAACATAAAGAGGCTGTCAATGCTGGGGTTAAACCCAAAGTTAGTTAAAAAAAACAAAAAACATTAATTCTGCTTCATAAGACTCCTGATGACTGTAGTTTTTATTTTCTTTGAAGGTCTACTTGGGGGAAAAAAAGATAAATATATTTTGTATTTCTTTGGTCAAGTTTATTATGCCATGCTACACAGGTACCAATAAAAGTCTTTTGCTAACTTGTATTAAAAAGATTTGCATTTCATTGCATGCTAAACTGCAGACATCAACAGATACACAGTTTCCTAATGATGATGCAGGTAGGACTAAACAGTACTTACTTAATATGATATTTAAAGTCACCGCATGTGTTTTGTCATCCCTTCTGTTTTCTCATGATTCTTTTCAGTCTCTGTGTGACGCTACGTTCTGATTAAAAAGGATTTCCATTTTTAGATGTTATCAAATATAATTAATAATAAAGAACGGCAGCTTCTGTATTTTCTTCTTGGAATCGTGCCTCGGTCTTGCTGCTGTGGGATCCACCAGGGAGAACGACTCTTTATTCCTCATCACGGATGATGACAATGGGGATGCTCCATCAAAATTAACCTCCCAGTCAAACATTTTTTGTTTTTGCTGATTAAGTCACTGGACAGTTAATTAGATGTTTCTGCTGTGGGATGTATCATGTTGAGCACTTATTTTACACTCGGGTCTGAAGATAACTGAGTTTTTTTCCCCCTCAAGTGACAAAGTATTACATTTTTAATTTGATGTAGCTGACAGCATGTTTTACCTCAGTGTGTTATCTTCTGTTTTCTTGCTCCGTAGATTTTTGTCTCTTTCTGTTTCTCCCTCTGGAATCTGATTGCTCACATACACATGAACCTGAAAGTGAAAGCTATATGCACACTTGCCCTCCACAATCTTCTGAGGGTTGTTAATGAACAATCTGTTTGTGTATATTTCCATGTTTGGGTGTTTGTTTACCGGCTGTTCTTCTGTTTTTCTGCAAAGTAGTGGGTGTTTTAGAATACTGAGAAGTTAGTAAGATGTGCGTCAGTGTTACTGCAGATCAGTGAACTCATCTGTCATTGCTAATGTATTGACATGTCACTGTGGATGTTCAGGAGAGCACAGGATATTAATGGAGTGTTGTCTTTCCACCTCATTTCATCTGATGAATATCAACAAAGATTATAGAGAAAATGGAGGGGAGTGAAGTTATATCGAAAAAGAAGGGACCAAAAGGCAGAGGAGATATTAGGAAAACAGGAGGATATTTCCCATTTTTTTGTCAAATTTTGATCTAAAAACATAATGTTAGTGAATATTTGCATTGTGGAGTTTAAACGAGACAAACAACTACACTGAAATGTTACAGTTGCGTGTTTTTTGCATCATGGAATGATGCATAAATTATGAAGAAATCATGTCAGTGTTTCAATTAAACATTTTATTTTTGTCAAGGCTAAACGCCCTTTGGAAGGCAGAGGAAGCCTTATTTTAGCATAACACACAGGACATTTTATTTCACTATAATTTAAGTGTTCTCTGATAGACGCTGTGTTTCATTCAGTGTCACTGTGGTGCTGTTAAACTGAAGGCCTGGCAAGGATTCTTCATTACATTTTCCATTTCCAAATGCATCAATATTTAAACTCTTTTCCCCACACAGTCAGAAAGCTAAGCAGACAAACAGACAAAAGAAGACATAGCCATATATGCCTAAACAAAACAGACAGTTATGCAGCTTTGATGCACTGTTTGCTGCCAGACCCATACATAGCCATGCTCACTAAAAGAGATTTTTATGTATTTCTACCAAGCTGTGGCCCTCTGCTTATGCTTCAAACAAGTGGTGCAATTGAAGGTATTCACACAGTATTCATTCTACTGGAACTTCTTCATATACTGTCTTTGAGTGAGTGGCTTGTGTAATTAATTATGCAAGTTATATAAGTATATAAGAAATCAGTCTTGATAAATTGTGGAGTAGTGAGAAGATCAATTCATGGCATTAACCTGCAGGGATACCATGTGTAATTGCTGTTCCTGGTGAAGAATCCCCCTGAGCTCCCCTTCCACTAAATTAACACTTACCACATATCAGTTCATATCTCCACAAGCAACACCCGACAGTCATAAAGATAATTTATGCAGTGCAAACACTTATCAATTAGTGAACTGATTAGTGACTGTCTGTATGGCTTAGTCACAGTCACAGCACAGTCAGTCTTTTTTCTCCTTTACAGCTAAACCACCAAAATGATAACTGCACTTGTCATCCTTGTGAGCCGGAGAAAATATTGATCGATACAGTCCCAAATGTGTTTTTGCTTTCGATGGTGCTCCAAGAGCCAATGGCTGGAATTTTTTGTGGCTAAGTCACGGATCATGGGATGGGATCATAGTAGCAGCTACATCCTTAACACCTTTCCAATGGCTTGTTTTTGTCATTCTTGTGAAACCTTTTGCACTGCAATTTTGTGTCTCATTGCAAATTACTTTAAACCACTGCTGGGCCATGATGCTGCTGAGAGAAAAAAAACAAAATGTTACCAACATAATTGATTTCAAACATTTATTAAAGCTGCACTTATCAACATTTTTCTAATAACAAGAAGTAAAGACATCACATATAGTTTGCATCCATTTCGTTTTAGCATCTTTGAATTCCTTGTTTTGGCTTAAAAGCTAAATATTCCCCCCAGGAGTTAGTGGAAACCAGCACACAGCTAAAAGGAGAGTGAACACTGGGCTTACATTTGACTGATGTCCTGGGGTATGACACCAAATGAATGCTAATGTTGCCCTTTTTCTGTTGGCTGTGTAAATGTGAGATTGTTTGCTAATACATTCACTTTAGGTCCCAAATGGGCAAAAAAGGAAAAATCATTGCACATTTGAATTTTACACAGACCTGACAGCCATAATAATTTTTTCACTTTTGTTTGAACTATTCCTTTAATAACTGGTTGGACATGATATGAAGTGGCTCAGTGTCACAACTTAACTAGCAACAGAAACAAACACATATAATATACAATGTTACATTTTAAAATGCCTGGAAATATTTTCATTTTGTATCTGTTTTGCCCTGATCAATCCCTTCTTCTTTGTTGTCCTACTGCTGAACTTGGATCTTAGTTTTGCTCGCAGTTACGTTTTGTCTGTCCTCTGCACACTGTGCCACCCTGCCAACATGTTGCCAAGACACAGCCTCTGTGGTGTCAGTCTCTCTGTCTCACTAGCACACATCAATACGCCTTTGTCTCCCGCTCTCTCTCTCACCCTGTTGTCTCTCCTCCCCTCTCACCCTGCCGCCTTTCTGGCAGCAGCTTGGTTTTTCTTCAGCAGTAGTGCGCTTCTGGCTTTTGTTGTGTCAAAGTGTTGCCAACTGTCTGTTCTCTCCTCAGGCCCGTGGCTTTCTATTCCACGTGTCCACCCTCGATGTCCCTCTTCCTCTTGTCATCTTTCTCTCGGTCGTTTGATCCTCTGTCATCCTTGCTCCTCTTTTCTCCTTTTCTTCTATCCTGTCATCCACTGTACTTGGCTTTTTTAAATACTGTTCTGTCCTTCATTCATCCTTTTCTATCCTCTGCCTTGAACAGCAAAAGAAACACATGTGGTTGGAAGACAAATACTGCTAGAATAAAACATACAGAAAATGTATGTTGTGTTTAAGTGTGGATGAAAGTTGGCAAGTGTTTTAAGTTATTTAATGGTTTTATTTGCAGTGGAAATAACACTTGGCTAGTATAAAGATCACAGCATGGGTGACATTTAATATGACATAAATAGACATTTAAGGAAGCACACAATACACATGATTGAGCTGATTTTGTTTCCAGCTATAACTGAGTGACACTGACTGATGTAGGTGTTTCTTTAAACCTGAGGGCTAGTCGTTGCTTGAGCTTTCCTGTCCGCACTGCTGCTGTAAGACCTTTACACCTGACGTCACTAACGTGTACAGTACCACACATCTATCTTTGTCTGATACAGTCGATGGCAGATTACAACGATTGGTTGTCAAGCTGTGTAGGTTGTTTTGGCAGCTAGGAAAGGTCAATGTATGTGGAGAAAACTAGAAATGGTGATAAACATTGTCACGCTTGTCAGTCTGGTGATCTGATATCTGTCTGAAAAGAATCATGCCCCATAGCCGTAAAAAACATGTAAAATATAATGCAAATGTGGTTATTTAACGAACCTTTCCCCTGTTTTACAGATGACTCCCCGACTCAATCACTGTAATAAGCTTACACATCTACACCTCTGTAAAAAGATCAATAAACAATAATTAATAATACTATTCCAAACAAAACTGACGATTGGCTGATTAAAACTCATTTCCTGTTCTGTCTTTGTTTTGTGCAGCATCACTGTCACCACACTTGTATCCTCTGCTTTTTAGTCAGTAATCCCCTCTTTCCCTCCTTCACAGTCTTTTAGTTGTGAGAGTCAATTTACTGGAAATCAACAATTCAGTGAGCTGACATGAACACCCTCAACTTTAAAATAACTATAATTTTAGGTAACAACCTCCACTGAAAACCGATTCCTGTATTTCTGTGGCACCTTTCACAGTTGGGGTTTTTTTTTGTTTGGTGTAGGCCAGTGGGACGTCTATACTCCACTGCGCCCCACTGCACTGCTGCACTGTTTGGACTTAATTTTAACTGTTGGACCCACTTTACTTGAGTGGCCAGCCTTGGTCACTGCAACCACCTCGGAAATCGTGAGGGGCAGTATAGGAACTAGAAGAAAAGTTGTCATTTTGTATACAATGTGAAAAAAAAGATTTTCTGCTAGATAAGAAAAAAATTGGTTGTTAAGTAATTCTCACTATAATGAATGACTATATTTTTCTTCATATGACATCTTTATTAAATAACACCCAGCTGATGTAATAGCTGGATGTAATTTGGAAAGCAATTTACAACTAATTGTTTATGTTGTGAGTATTATTCCATTTGTCATGCTGGTTAGATGACAAGCACGCCACAAACAGGGTTGTGTTTCACAACTTGTCACTGACCACCAACCAACAAACACCATCTCTCTCACACTGACTTGCAGCACCTTTTGCACATTTCAATAATTTTAGACTTTAAACGTTTCATTTGTTTACATATTTTCCTTTAGCCCCTGTCCATCATCAAAATCCTATTTCCCTATGCAATAATGACGTTTGCTGCTGATCTATTCTGCAGTAAATGTATGGCAACACTGGAAAGTTCAGTGGAAGTTTATTTCAAAAGTAATGTAGTTGCAGTAGTCTCAGGAATTTATACCAGATTGAAGCTGCATTATTAAGGTCTCTCAATGCTTTACTGCTTCCTTTGCCCCTTGTTCTTGCCAACTATTATACTCTGTTGAGCAACCTTAGTAACAAACCACTGCAGCCCTCAAACACACACTGTACACAGAGAGGGAGAGAGAGAAATGTGGCTCACCCAGATTCGAGGTTTGAATCAACCATACTGTGAAATATAAATATCTGCAAGTCACATGAGCGGAAAGGGATAATGGGAAACAGTGAGTACTTGGTAGGGGGCATGGCCATCGTAAGCTCTGCATATACAGTATATATGCATGTGTGTATGCAAAATGTGTGAGTGTTGTTTCCGTTTATCTTTCGGTGTCAATGTCTGGTATCTCCTGCTGTGTTTTGGTTGCTGCTAAATGAAGAGCATAAAACTAAACAAACATTGAACCCAGTATATCCTGAACTTCTGCCACTCTGTCATTAACTGCCTCTTTCTCAGTTTTACCCTTGTCAATTTCTTTCTCAGATATTTGCAGCAGCACTTACTTGTTCACAGTATTCATCAACTTGGCTGAGAAAATGACTGACGGATTTTATTATTATCCTCCTGTCTCCACTAACACTGATAAAAACAAAACTGCAGAAGGTTATTTAAAGACTACCGAAAAAGTAAAAAAAAAAAAATACTAATGCATTTAAAGCTAAAGTTCATAATGTCAGATGATGATCATTTTTATGTGTATAAGAACCTTTCTAGCAAGCAAAGTTAGAAAACTACAAATAAAATGCCACCATTTTACAAACCCACTGTTTTTAACCTTGAGTTTCCTCTAACATTATATTGGCCCTCTTTTATTGCAAACACGTAAATTATATCAGACCAACTCTTTTTTTTACAATTTTCACATGATGCAATTACAAAGATTGACTACAATTAAATTGTCCTTTGTTTCCACTCTTCATCTCTCTCCCACCTATTCCCTCATATCACTATTGTCCGTGAGTGCTTTCTCTCTCTCTCTCTCTCTCTCTCTCTCTCTCTCTCTCTCTCTCTCTCTCTCTCTCTCTCTCTCTCTTTATTCTCTCTCTTTCTCTCTTCACCCCCTGTAGCTAAATCCAAGTGCCAGTACACATTTGTACAGCCTAATGTGTGTGTGTATTTGTGTATTTCATTGTGTATGTGGGTGTTTGCATATTCACATGCAAGGTTTGACCTTGTGCAGCCAACTGTATCAAAGCATCTCTTTATTTTCACACAGGTGTGTGTGTGTGTGTGTGTGTGTGTGTGTGTGTGTGTGTGTGTGTGTGTGTGTGTGTGTGTTGATGCAACATGCAGCATTTGCCCTTGTGCGTTCAAGCATATCAACACTTGTCATAATTTTTACAGTGTGTGTGTGTGTTTCCACATTTGCTCTTGCTTTTGTGTTTGTGTGTTTCACCTGCAGGTGTAGTCTATTCAATTTAACAGGTCTGGGGGAAGAGCAGGTCAACAGTCAGACACTGTTTAGTCAACACACACCTCACTCATACGGACACACACATACACTAAAATCCAAACAGTAACCAAAGAACAATTTAATCCACCTGCATGGAAATATAAGATACATATATATATATATATATATATATATATACACATTATATAACTACTGTATATTTACAGAATGAATCAGGAATCATTGGAATCAAGTTCACTTTCAGGAAAAGTTTCCCTTCCTTGCGATTAAACGCCGCCTTTGTGAGAGTGTTCCAGCAAGAAAGTTGAAATGTCCACACAAGTTGTCCATGAGCAGATTTTGAATCCCGTACAGTATAACACATCAGCTGATGTTTGAAGTTCAGGAATCCATGTGTGATGTGAAGCTCTCTGCTAGATCATCGTTGTAAATTAGAATTAAAGTGAACCTCCTGGTCAAATGAAGCTATAAGCAAAAGCAGAGCAAAATATTTGTGTGATTGAATATGTGTGTGCTTTTAGCATACACAAAGCTGATGTAATTTGAGGAAGTTGTGGGTGTGTGTGTGTAGGCATACAGTACTTCTCCAAAGCAACACAAAAATGTGTGTTCACACTGTGTTTGTTTGGAACCGTTCAGCCAAGCTCTTGAGCATTTTCTCTTTTAGTTTGGTTCAATGGAAGGGCGAGAAAAAAAAAACATAAACCCATAGGAACACTGCACACCCACTGCATGAAAATGTGAGTGTCAGTCCTTGCTAAAGTGAACTCAGTTTGATTCATGAGAAGTATCTGAAGTCCAATTTATGTCTGCACTTTTAACATGTGTTGCTGCTTTGGAATAATAAAAATCAGAGCACCAACTAGTCTATAATCCTCTAAAGTAAGGTTTTAGGTACTGCAATTAAATATGTTATGACTCGTCTTTCTATAGTATTATTTTACATAACAAACTGACAAGCCAACCCTATGTCTCACCAGAAATAGGTCATTGTGAGCTCATTGAAACCAAATGCAAGTGATAAACAACTTTAAAAAAACAACTGAAATGCTCTAATTTGGTTCAGACCAAAAATTAAACCAATGTACAGTATATATATTACCTTTAAAACATAAATTAGTGGCATTTTAAGATATCATTTCAATTATTTACTTGTAAAATGTTGCTCCGTAAACCTTCAGTTGAACTTGTCAAAACAATTCAGTTCAATGTATTTTTTATGCATCCTATTCTCAGTTAAGTGTTTCACTGCAGTCTGAGAGAGAAAGAGGGGGAGTAGTGATGATCAAGAAATAAAGAAATGGATAGAAAATGAGGATTGATGGAGGGGAAAAGCCAAGTGTAGTTGTTCTCTTTCCTGCACTTTATTGTTTTCCTCAGCAAATCCTGTGAGAGGGTATACATCTTGCTTTTAGATTAATGAATCTGCATCCAAATCTCCTAGGGAAAGCTCTATAAAAAACAACTTGACAATTATTTCTCTCCTCCCATATTTTTCACAGAAGCATGCACACAGAAACTCTGTCTCTCTTTCTCACACACACACACAGGCAGACACAGTTATTGACCAGCTTCACCCTCTTTCTCTCCTGCTCTCTCCTTCGCTCGTGCTCACTCATGCAGAAAACCAGCGTAACCCAGGAGGTGTGCAGCTGAAAAGCCTTGCAGGAATTTTTAAAAGAGAAGACTCTTTAAGAGTTCTGTGCTGTTTCTGCCAGAGGAGAACGTGTATCTTCTAGATGTATTTTGTCACAAAGTTTATGTCAGGTGCTTTGAGCTATCACAATATTTGAAAGCACGCACAAAACCAGGTTACTGGGATGAAACAAGGTTAAGACAAGAAATCTGGAAATGTTTAGTTCAGGCGCTGCAACAATCTGGATACTGTAATATCCAAAATCTGGCATAGGCACATATTATCACACTGTATTTCTTTTTCTATTGCCTTCTTGTTATGACTTTGGAAAAAATGACCATCTCAGATCAATTTGATCATCCACTCACTGTGTTTTCTCTCATATTTGCAGGGTTTTCCCCCTCCCTCTATTCTGTCTTTGAATCGTTGCTCTAAGCCCTTGGGGTGTGGAGCGCTGGAACAGAGAAGCTGATGAAGTAAACCGTATGTGGTTCTCAAAAGATGTTATTCTTGTACTGAACTGCTTTTGCACAATCTCTGATACTTGGTCTCCGACTAAACTGCCAATTCTTTGTCTTTTATGTGTTTCTTTTTCTTCCTTGTAGTTGAAATAAGATCTTCGAGATTGGCCTGTTGATTGCAACCAAATTTTCCCATCCTCCCTGGTGATCCTTCCTTCCTTCTGTGTGACATCAGTTGCTCTCTGTTGATTTTCTCTTTCTCTTTGTTGCTGAAAAATCCATTTGAACACTTGATGCTAAAGGGCACAGCAATTTAGGTGCCATTTGTATTGTTGCTTTTATATCAATTGAGATCTTACATCAAATGGACATGAGTGTTTTTTTGCAAATGTGTCATTTTGGTTAAGATATTATTGTTAGTGGGGAAAACTGCCTCTGGATTCTGGATTTAAGTCTTATGAGAGAGAAGGCACAAATTACTGAGGTTTGGAAAGTATTACATGAATAGTTTCACATTCCTGAAGAAAAAAAAAAATCTTCTTTTCCTTTCCTGAAAATACAAAGGTGTTTAAGAATAGGATAGGGAAAGGATATCTAATTAGTAGAAACTGAGCAGTACATTTGCCTTCTAACCATCCTTTTTTATAATTGTCTGCTGCTTAATTGAACCCCTGCAGGATAATCCACTGAGCTGCATTTTTGTCTTTTGACATTCTTTGATATTTCCATGCTATTCAGACGTCATACAGGAGGTGAATTTTGATAAGCTCAGAGCACGAGTGTTCATAGCACACCTACACATGCCTGATTGTGCTCTTTTGTGGGTTGATTTAGTGGAGCCTGTGTGTCTTTGGTGCTGAAAATTAAATCCTCAATGTTTTTTTTTTAGTTTAGAAATGGAGGTAGACTTCAGCATGTGGTGAAGTCAATTCTAGGGGATGTTATAAATGTGCAAGTGAATGAATGTTGGCAACTGTCTGAGGCAATTGAACATCAATGTGAACATAATGGGCTATAATGGAAAGCATTATGAAGAAGACAGTGAGACATTATGTCCTCCTTTAAGCAAGCCAAACATTGACAGACTTTGTCTTTCCTTTTTTTTGACATAAAAAATACAATAATTGTATAAATATTGGAAACACCTATCAGTATAGCACAACTCATCAGAATCACAAAATACAGCATTAAAAATGACCATGACTTTGACAAAACAGTTTCATGAAAGCTTAACCTTCTGTCACTGATCCTGCCTCAACCCTGTGTTGTCACTACCCCAGTGGCTCTTTCCTTATCTCTCCCTGTGCGTGTGTGATCGTGTGAGCAGAGACGTGTGCTGGAGTCAGAGCAGAGCCTGATCAGCTGCAACTCATACCATAATCAATGCCTCTATTTATACTCTGCCCTGCCAGATTATAGCCTTTCCTCACTTATTTCTCTTGGATTTATTGGTTTTGTAGTAGTTGTTGTTGTTGTTGCTGCCCGTTTTCCCTATCCTGACCCCTGACCCTGTCCCTCTCCCTCATCTTGCTTCCCAACCCTGGACATCTGCTCTACCCAGCTCCCACAGATTCTGCTCTAGACCTGCTTCCCTTGCCCCAGCCTACCTCATCTCCTGCTTCCCAGCTTCCAGTCTAAGCTTCAGCCCCAGTTTCCCAACTACCAGTTCTTTCCCCCTGTCTTATTTAAGAAAATACCTTATCCCGGGTCCTTGTCTCCTTGCCTCTGTGTCTGCACTTGCATTCAGCTGCTCCGTCCCCACAAAACCCTAAAAAATGAAACACAAATGGCAGCAAGTGCTAGATTGAGCATCGTGGGCCTCTATTAGGATTGCAGTGGTCTCTTGTGCTTGAGAAACTCAATGCAATTCAATTCATAGATTCACAGTATTTTGCTCAAAGATTAAGAATGTTGGAATGAGTCTAACGCTTTCATTAGCCGACACACTGATTTCTGGCTATTCTGGGTCACTTCACACTTGTTAGACCCCTGCAGAGTCCAGTTACTCTAACTCGCTATCTGTGATACCAGTCTAATTTATGCCTGGGTGATGCAATTTAGATAGCAGAAAAAGCAAACAGAATAATCTACACAGCCAACTCTATGTCAGTCCAACCGTACTGAACAAACCCTGAATCTGATTGCTGTTGCTGTGAATAAACCAATATAGTTGATGCACCTGTGGTGTCACACCCACACATAAAGGTCCAGCAGCTGAAAAAAAAGTATGAAAAGTTGCAGTTGCAAGCTTTCCCCAGTCTCTGCTTAAAAAAGCGTTAGCAGGTTCTTGTAATACAGGAGGAAGTAATGACGATCCCAGTAGTAACATTAAGTACTTCTCACAGCTGTTTTTCTTCATTTTTTTATAGACATCAAAATGTACCCGCAAGGCTGTGAGAGCCTTTGCATGGAAGGCAATAACAACATGAAAGTCACTCTCACCCAGCCAGGTTTCTGAGTGCAGAATGAGATTTGTTGTGTGCAGTTGCTAAGCTATAGAAAAACGTTGTGATTATGCTTCTTTTTTTATTTTTTACAACTGGCGTCTAGTTCATTATTTATTCTGCACATTACAGTATTGCCAGTGCATTCTTTTTACATGTTTGTGTATTTACTATAGTCGGATTACTATTCTTAGCAACTTAAACCCAAACTGCTGATGAAGGTATGTGTGTGTGTGTGTGTGTGTGTGTGTGTGTGTGTGTGTGTTACAGCTCCTTGGTGTGTGTTCAAAGTAAACAAGCTCATGAAGAAGGCTTTCATACACCAAGCAATAATATCACTGGCTTAATGGTCCCCTTGGGACTCACACACAACATGCACCGTTGCAGGTTGTGATTACTCTTCATGATAGCTTTAATGAAGCTCCTTTGCTGATTCGCAGATTTCAGGGTCAGGGTGATGTGTGTGTTTGTGTATGTGTGTCTGTGTGGGTGTGTCTCATGCATCCTATGGTGTTAAAAAAAGGATCTGGACAGCCAATTAAAAAAAATCTTCAACAAAAATCCCATGTAGAATACATTTATGCATTACAGAGACAATACATGTTTTTTTTTCTCCTCTTTAAAAAAAAAAGAAGTATTATAACAAGGATTCCACTGAGGCCGGAGTCTCCTTTTACAAGACAGCCTTGTATGAGAATAAATGAATAAAAAGTAGTAGGAAGGATAAAAATAAATCACAAAAAGGGAACAATATTTCATAACAGAGCGGTTAGAATAATGTTCTTGATGGAACACCACTTTATTTAAGGATTCAGCCATGTTATTTTCAGGGCCTTGGGGTAGTTGAGGCACTATTTGACCCCTGACTAGCAAACTATTGTGAGATAGCTGAGTATGTAGTAGTCTATTATCATATTTGGTCTGTTAAGTTGCACAGACTTAACATGTCTGTCAGAAAATAGCAGTTTTTCTCTGAATTAATTTTACCTGATGAAGGTCTGAAGACCAAAATGTTGACAGTGTTCAGGATTTTTGGGGAGATTGAGTGAATGTTTGATCCTACACAACTGCCAATGTGCAAGAAATTTGCTCTAAGTGTTAGCAGTAAAGATAACAAAAAATGTTAAAAACTATAATGCTTGCATGAAGAATTTAATAAAAGTGGCAGATACATGTTACGAAGGGTGGCTGTCAAAATTAATGGGTGTGCTTTCTGGTGAATAATTGACCTTTTTCTGTCACAGTTAAAAAACCACCAGGTGTAAATTATAAAATGAATGATGGCTGAATTCCATTTAGCTGCTTCAGTTTCAGGGTGTTTGTATTGTTCATGCTACTGTCATGCCCACTGTCACACTGTCACAGCTTACTGTCTATTGTTAATGTTATCAGTGATACCTGTGTTTTTCCTACTATGACAAGTCAAAACACCTGCATCTGTGAAAAAGGCATGTTCACTGCTGTCTACAATATCTACTCTAAATTTGTATCTACATTTTCGATTACTGTTTTATCAAAAGCAACATATTATGCTGCTGTGGGTAGCGGGTAACTTTGACTGAAATGTTCCCTGAATTATCTGGAAAAACGGACAGGGGGGAAATTCATAGAGCTGCATAGTAGTAATCACAGTCTCCACACCGCCTGTGGTGATATTACTACTGCCCAGAGTGAGTTATACTGTAAGTGATCTAGGTTTCTAACACACAGCTACAATTTCTTCCTCTAAAATGACTTCTGTAAGACCTTGTCTCTCAGACACTCACCTGTATTTCATTGCTTCTTGTTTTCCTATTTTACTCTTCTCTCCTTCTGTCTTGTTACTGTACCTCTGTCTCTCCCTCTCGCTGATGACCTAGATTTCAAGCCACCATGTTCTGCTGCAGTCCCTCTACACAGACACACACATTCATACACAGTAAAACACACCCTTACCTACTACCCATGTTTTATTAATCACAGGGCTGAGTCAAGGTTGATGCAAGGCAACACAATTACTTTATAAACATACACAAGGACACACTTAAAACACTGGCACAAACATATAAACTTTGACACACATGTTTGAGAAAAACACTACCACACACTTATATACTCAATGTTTATGCAAATTTACACACATGCCAGCATGCACACACATACCTCTACATGCATATGACATGTCTTAAACCATTTGAAACCATCTCTCTGCAGATCTCAGCATATTTATTGCTAAAATAGCTGCAGCGCATATATGTGTGTGTGTTTGTATGTGTGCATGTTGGTTTGTATTACAAGTGATGCTCTCACCAATAAGCCAAGATGAAATCTTCAAATTAATTCCACACATACAAATCTCCAATCAAATCAAATTTTAAATGAGGTCAATGTACATCCCATGAGATTCTGGGAATAGCTTTTGGGTGGTTTACATTTGAGAAAACATACTAATTAGCAGATCCATTTAACAGCATCAATTAGTGAATATGGAGCCATTCTGGCTCTTATGAAGAAAAACACTGCAGTCAACTTGCACAAAATGTGTTTTACTTCATGAAAAATATGCAATGACTTTCAATCAAGACAGGCCATGACCCCTTCACTATTCAAAATAGCTATCACTGCCATTTTAAGAGAAAATATCTCTGTCAGAAAAAACATGTCAGAACTTCTTATCTTGTTGTTGTTGCAAGTCAATGAAACAGTGCCACTATGGTTTAAAACTGCTAGAAATATCAATCACTCTGTGTGGACAAAGATGGCTTTGCACTCTTACAGTTGAGGCCATCATGTTGAGTCAATCATTGAGTAATCATAGCATTTATGATAAAACTGTAAAACAAGGGTAAATAAATAGTATAAGATGAAAATCTAAATTATAGGATAAAGCAAGATCAAACATCCATCAGGTAAAAGCACTTGAGGAGAAAACAATGGTAAAAAAGATGTGTTTTAAGATTTCCCTGTAACGCTCAGGTAAACAGGTAGATAACACCACTATTAATTTAAACCAGGAAAGTTAACTAGCTCTCCAGTTTTACCAGTGATATGAGCTGGAACGCTCTTGAAATACTAGTTAATTAATAGCAATGGAGAGAGGAGATGAGGAGTGAAATATTATGGATATGGACCTTTATCACACCCAAATTGGAGCAGCATTTTTTGATTGAATGACTAAATAATTACCTTTGTGAGACGATTGTGAAGTTTACTGTGAACTTTAAACGCCGTCACTCCGCTAAAACTAACGTTAGCGGAGCGGCGCAGCTAACGAGAGCAGCTGACCAGCAGCATGAAACAACGTAAACTCTGAGGTGAAGAAAATAACTCTGTGCTCAGTCTGTCTCACCTCTACAACACAGCACTGCAGTTTCCGCCCTCAGTTTGTTACTTTCATACAGGCAGGTGAACTTCACCCCCACTAGGTCTATACTGTTGACTTATTTTGGTCTACTTATTTTAATGTGAAGACATTTATGTTCAATATGCATGTTGAATGTTGACATCCAGATTTTTAAATCACCTTTTAGATAAAGGGAGTTCATATTTATCTGATGTGATACGTTGAGATGCATCAAGAAACGTTTTAGAATCGAATCGTAGCCCTCTGAATCGCAATTTAATCGAATCGGGAGGTGCCAAGAGATTCCCATCCCAAATAAATGGTATATGGACTGCATATGTTCAGATAACCTGTCTGACTTGGCTTCTGAACCACTACACTGCTAAAATCAGCAACTGTTATCAGACTTCATTTAACTGGTCTCTCTGAGTTTTTCATGTTTTTGGTTTTTTTTCATATGTGCATTTTATTGTGTGTGCACATGTGTTGTGTTTATCAGTGAAATTGGGTCTGTCTTCATGTGTGTACACTCTACTCTACTGGATAATCCCATTGTGCATGAATCTTAATTAGGGCCCGAGCGGCGACAGCAAGTCGCCTGGCGAAAGCCCTATTGAAATTGTAATGTTTATTATTATTATTATTATTATTCTTCCGACATTTCGTGCCCCAATTTCGCCCCTTTCCCAAATGCGAAAATGCTTATACTTTTGCACGGACGTCCGGCCTCATCCGAAATTCGATATTTTTGGGTGGTCGCACATGGTCGACGCAGAATGGCGGAATAGCGCCCCCTACAAAGTCCAAAAATGCCCATAGGGAATTTTGCTAACTTTGTCCTATGCTCACAAAATTCGGTACACATATGTATTATACCCACATATGCAAAAAAGCCTCTTGACCTCATGACCTTAACCCAACAGGAAGTCGGCCATTTTGGTTTAGATTTTTCCCGCCTAAAATTAACTCCTCCCACAGCGTTCGCCCGATCAAGTTCAAATTAGGTACGCAACATCTCCAGACCTAGCTGAGCTTAACTTGTGCTCTGCACATCCGTAGGTCAAAGGGCGTGTCTGCCAGGGCTCAACTAACTAATGTACATACGAGTGGCTCTCACGCCCACATACTTCATCCAATCAGCTTCAAACTTGCTGGACATGATGATGGCTCCGCCCTGAACGTCCCGATATATTAACTTCCCACGTAACTCATAGCGCCCCCCGGTGGAAACAGGAAGTGAACTTAAATTCATGAAAAATACATAGTTGACCCCATCAACTTCATTCCACTTCTAAAACATGCAGAACCAGTTGGTGAAGCTACATTATGAACACTGTGAAGCTACGAGTAATGGCGTCCCTGTGGGGGCGTGGCTACCATCAATTCCTCGCCATGAAAATACGTTTGGCTTTTTGATGGCTTTATTGAACACGTATCATCATGAAAATTGATACACAGGTCCAGGGTGGAGACCTCTTCCATCTGATAGGGGTGTCGCTCATGTCGCCCCCTAGTGGAAACAGGAAGTGCCATTTTTTGCATCAACATTGTCCGATTTCCAAGAAACTTCACATGTGTGATGAGGGACTGACCCTGAACACACCTGCATGCATCCCATTACTGCCCTCTGGTGGATGAACCATCAACTGCTCATAACTCCCTCATGCTTTGTCCCATTTCCACGAAACTTCACATGACTGATGAGTGGCCGCCCTGAACACACCAGACCACACCAGACCATATGTGTAACTACCTGTGACTGCCCCCTACTGGATGAACGAAACATTGCATTTTTGGCCTCCTTCCAGGTTTTTTCTCACTTTCTGCTTCACGCCACAGCCCCGCCATGCCTCAGGCCCCGCGGTGGCATGGGTGAGCGAGGGCCCGCCATCGCCGCTTGCGGCTTTAATTTAATCTTGTAATTCTCTTGCTTCAGGCTATCTTATGTTTGTGTCTCGTGTATTGTGTGTATGTGCAGCTATTTGTGTATCTATGCATGCACCAAAAGTGTGGGACACATCAGCCAGCTTTTAAAGAGAGAATCTGTGAAGCTGACATACTAGATAATAGATAATTAGAACAGCATTTTTGGCATTCTTAACCATTTTCTCAATTTAAATTAAAAGGTAAGGGAAACATTTACAAAGGGTTTGGCACCATTTGTATTTCACATCACATACATTTTACTTTAGGTTTCATTTAGTAAAAAAAAGTCTAAAAAGAAAATACTGGTGTGCAGTATCAATGGATTTCTTCACATCCATCAGTGTAACCTCTTTAATTATGTCTGCAATACTCTCATCTAGCAACTTCTGTGTGAATCCTGTCCTGTCCCATTAGGGATTACTTGTGCATTATTATGTTAAAAAGGTCAAGTATCACCACTGCTTTTGATCACTGTACCCATTTTTGCATGAGAGATTGTAAAATCATGTTGCTTCCAGTTACGTAATGGCTGGAGATTGTGGCGATGGCATGGTGTAACACCATATGACAGCTACTTTAATAAAAAAAAAATCCATACATAATGCAATCTCCTTTATTTTAATAATATTTTCTGCACAAAATAAACCACATGGACCATGAGTACTTTTTTAATCCAGTGTAACTAACATCTATACCTGTCTGAAACCAGACACATGTATGTGTTACTGCCATGTCTGGCATTTGCATTAGACATTCGGCTGAAGCACTGACTATTTTAGTTCCCTTTTTTCAGCATGGTTCTCAGAATGAGAATTGTGAGATGCATAACATATACAGGTCCTGACTGATTTTAATGGCAGTACTCTACTAGAGTTTTCTGATAAAACATGTAATTGGTTTGAAATTAGTTAATAATGATGATAATGTTAATAATGCAAATGAATTATGGAAAATGCTGCTGGTGCATGATTAGTAGATTAGAACAATCTGTACACTTTCACATATAGAAGCTAATAATAATATCCAGCCCAAATCTGCATATATGCTATCATTTGATGTATTATGTCATTTTTTGTAGGTCACAGAGAATGATAAAGCCATGAGACACTGAGTACACTGCCTGACATATTTTTTCACCTCTGGGTGAAAAACCCCCAAAACACATCTCTTACAGCTTTGAAATATTGTTTTCAGTATATTTTGAGTTGACATTTCTCTTGGATTTTGGTTGAAAAACCGTAAGTGAGGAAATATTTTCTAGGTTGTGTTACACTCTTTGAACTTGTGAAAAGCTTTGCAGTGAAAGCAAAAAGAAACAAGAATCGAGTTGTGTAAAGAGGTGTCTCTTGTGGACACTGCAGCCTTGGTCCCCTGTGAGGCCTTTGACATCTGGGCTGCATCTGTACAATGCTGCGTCATCTCTACAGTGCCAAAATGGAAGCTAAGATAAAATATCTACCAGAGATCAAAGCACCAGTCCTGTCAGCTCTGCTCCCTTAAAGGTCACACAGCACATCAGTATATCATAGAACAAAAAATGGTGAACAAATGTGGACAAAGATAGTGGAAGGGAAGTAAGTAGTAAAATAAAAGAGTTGGGGATTACAAAGGAGATCAGGTGAGATAAGAGGAGAAAAGACAGAGAGAGAACAAGGTGTCTGACATAAACTATGACACTGCAAAGATTATCATCAGATCCTAAGAGTTTCTTTATGCTGCATGCATGAAACCAGGAAATAAAGTTGTTACAGAAGTTACATTACACTTTCAGAGAGTCAGTTCATCCTTGGCCTGTGGCCTATATTTCTGTAATATTTAATGGAAATCTGTTGCTGCTAAAAAACAACTAAAGAAACAGACAAACAAACTGGGCATAACACATTCTCCTCCTGAAAGAGATGTGATCATTGGATCATGACACACAAACCCACATGTTTTTATTTCAATGCACAACAGGGATATGATCAGATAAAAATCTGTCAGGAAATAATCTGTAACACATCACATAATATTGGTTACATGATGGAAATGGTGTATTGTACAGCTCACAGATGGTAGTCTGTTTGGCAAAAATAGACCACAGGCTTGAAAAAGAAAGGACTGGCATCACATCTAGCGGCCTCACCAAGCCCATGGACACATCAGCGCTGGATACAGTCGCTTCTTGTCAGCTTTGGCACACGCAAATCTAAATGCCAGGTCAGGCTGACATTGGCCTGTAATTTCCCCAGCTAACTGAGCTGAGCTCTCTCAGTTTCTTATCACTCAGTCAGACAATATAACAGCATGCTTAATGGATTATTGACTTATGGTGAAAATATTATATATTGGCAAATAAAAAAATACATATAGGCACATTTTGAGAGGCTTGTGCTCTCAATATATTGTTTGCAAGGCAAGGAGATCCTCCTCACTCTAAATTTATCAAGAAGAGAGAAATGAAATGGTTGTCTACATTCCAATCTTCCACATTTATAATGTAAATGTACTGACACAACAGGAAAAAAATGTACCCCAAAAAGAACTGGAGTGGAAAGCTTAAAGATAATGTAGGAGCGGTCTGAGATTACAAGATTTCAGTATACATTACTATCTTTCTACATACCTGTCAAAAGCTAAAGGTATTTAAAGTGATTGAAGGCTGTCCAACAAAAAGATGAGTTCTTGTTAAACAAAGAAGACTTGTTCTCTGCTTTTCACTGTCACTATCCACATTAGGGGAAAAATTCCCTTGCCAAAATTATTTCACATCTGGATCACTAGACAGAAGACGACAGAAGGGGATAGGTCAAATGAGCACCGCACAGAGCTCAGAAGAGGTTTATTTAATTCAATTAATGGCTGACGATAAAAAATAAAGAGAGTGCAGCAGTATCTGCAGATGTTGTCATGCCAATGAGACAGACAGTTTTGATCTATATGGCATTCTTCAGGGCTGGTGTTCACAAAGTCCTTGCAGGCTAACTTTTACTTCTAATTGGCAAGTCTGGTAGTACATTCAAAGGATAATGGATTCTTTTCACATCTAATTTCAGTAAGTTCCCCCAGTTCCCCCAACCTAAAGAAAAATTATTGCTTTAGGTTCTAAACTGTCAACTATCATCTCAACTTGTCACATGGCTTGTTACTCCCAAACTTTTCTGGGACATAACTAAGTCTGTGGTGCATGATCTTAAAAAGTTTCAAAACTTTTTTATATACATTTTTATACATTTTTCTTCAGATGCTTCATGCTTATTTCTGTTGATCATCAAAAAAAATGTAATGTCCGCTCACCTAAATGCATTCTGATGCATACACTCATGATGATTTTTGTGATTACACAAATTGGATATTCCTAGCTCTTTATAACATGAAATTAATTCAAAATGTTTGAATGAATTGGAGAAAAAACTATTAAGAAATATATGGGAAGAAATGTTTTCATCTAGACTTGACCCTTTGTGTGATGGTATTGTAGGGACAGTGCTAGTGTTGTAGTATTAGAAGTAAGTGGGTTGTTCAGAAAATGTTTCTAGGATCAGAGGCTGGATTCACACTGGAATATAATCTTCAACCTTAAAAGTATACTCTCAAAATTTCATGATAAGGCAGCTACAGAGCAATCAGTTCTGGGTCACACAGGATTAAGAATCAAAAGTCTCTGCACCCATGTAATACCAGAGGGACAGATACATGGCTAAAATCCTGACTTAGCAGTTCTTCCTCTAAAGATGCAGACAGAGCAGTGAAAGGACAGAGGCAAAAAAGGAATATGAATGAAGAACAAAAGAGAGTTTCTTTCGCCTTTAGGCGAAAGCAGTAGCAGAATTTGGCAGGCAAAAAGGGAGTGTCCAATCAAATAAGCTGCTAGTCTAGAAAACTTGACTGATTGACTGGTTTGCTGGCTACTTCAGACACTAACTATATTGGATTCTTTGACTCTGTCTGAGGCTTGCTGGTGCAGTCTGGAGCTAAGCTAAACTAACAACTGGAGTCTGTTTGTTAGAGGGAGCTGCAAGCTAACAATTCTCACTATTTTTACCCATTTACCTGTAGACACAGGTGATGCTGCAGTCTTGTGGTGCTTTCAAATGACCACGTGGTTTTAAACAAGACTAATGGTGAAGATTCACTGATATTTGCACTATTCACCTGCTATAGTAATCAAGCAAATCACTTCACAAGGCAATGTGAAATTCTAGGTGACATGGGGCTGACCAGTGGTGTGGAAAATGTGAGGGGTCAAAAGTTGACATTTTATAACTTGCAACGTCCTCAGAAATTCTTCTTGAAGCGGCTGGTAGACCAGAAAGCTATGGGAAGATGTTCATGGGGGAGAAAAGAACACAATATTAGAATTAACATTCATGAACTGAAAACAAACTGAAATTAAAGCCGCAAGCGGCGATGGCGGGCCCTCGCTCACCGATGCCACCGCGGGGCCTGAGGCATGGCGGGGCTGTGGCGTGAAGCAGAAAGTGAGAGAAAACCTGGAAGGAGGCCAAAAATGCAATGTTTCGTTCATCCAGTAGGGGGCAGTCACAGGTAGTTACACATATGGTCTGGTGTGGTCTGGTGTGTTCAGGGGCGGCCCCTCATCACTCATGTGAAGTTTGGAGTGAATCGGACAAAGCAAGAGGGAGTTATGAGCATTTGATGGTTCATCCACCAGGGGGCAGTAATGGGATACGTGCAGGTGTGTTCAGGGTCAGTCCCTCATCACACATGTGAAGTTTCGTGGAAATCGGACAATGTTGATGCAAAAAATGGCACTTCCTGTTTCCACTAGGGGGCAACATGAGCGACACCCCTATCAGATGGAAGAGGTCTCCACCCTGGACCTGTGTATCAATTTTCATGATGATACGTGTTCAATAAAGCCATCAGAAAGCCAAACGTATTTTCATGGCGAGGAATTGATGGGAGCCACGCCCCCACAGGGACGCCATTACTCGTATCTTCACAGTGTTCACAATGTAGCTTCACCAACTGGTTCTGCATGTTTTAGAAGTGGAATGAAGTTGATGGGGTCAACTATGTATTTTTCATGAATTTAAGTTCACTTCCTGTTACCACCGGGGGGCGCTATGAGTTACGTGGGAAGTTAATATATCGGGACGTTCAGGGCGGAGCCATCATCATGTCCAGCAAGTTTGAAGCTGATTGGATGAAGTATGTGGACGTGAGAGCCACTCGTATGTACATGGCGAGCACGCCAAAGTTAGTTGAGCCCTGGCAGACACGCCCTTTGACCTACGGATGCGCAGAGCACAACTTAAGCTCAGCTAGGTCTGGAGATGTTGCGTACCTAATTTGAACTTGATCGGGCGAACGCTGTGGGAGGAGTTAATTTTAGGCGGGAAAAATCAAAACCAAAATGGCCGACTTCCTGTTGGGTTGAGGTCATGAGGTCAAGAGGCTTTTTTGCATATGTGGGTATAATACATATGTGTACCGAATTTTGTGAGCATAGGACAAAGTTAGCAAAATTCCCTATGGGCATTTTTGGACTTTGTAGGGGGCGCTATTCCGCCATGCTGCGTCGACCATGTGTGACCACCCAAAAATATCGAATTTCAGATGAGGCCGGACGTCCGTGCAAAAGTATAAGTATTTTCGCATTTGGGAAAGGGGCGAAATTGGGGCACGAAATGTCGGAAGAATAATAATAATAATAATAATAAACATTACAATTTCAATAGGGCTTTCGCCAGGCGACTTGCAGTCGCCGCTCGGGCCCTTATAGTAATAAAAATTACAATTTCAATATAGCATTTTTCCCCGGGGGTCTTCCATACCACATGATTACTTGATTACTTGATTACTTTGGGGTCACTTGCACTTTGGGGTCACTTGCACGTTGGGGCATGAACGAATTTCAATAGGGCTTTCGCCAGGCGACTTGCAGTCGCCGCTCGGGCCCTAATAATAAACATTACAATTTCAATAGGGCTTTTGCCAGGCGACTTGCAGTCGCCGCTCGGGCCCTAATAATAATAATAATAATAATAATAATAAACATTACAATTTCAATAGGGCTTTCGCCAGGCGACTTGCAGTCGCCGCTCGGGCCCTAATAATACGTTTTACTGTAATCACATTCACATTATCATTACTTTTATTACTATCCAGAGAGTATTCTCACAATTACTTATTGCTAACAAGCAACATTTGCAATTACTTCAAGCAGTGATTAGGTTTCTATGTGTGCGAATCCTATCAAATAGAAGCAGACAGCATGTGCAGTTGTTGCAGCCCACAATCAAATATGTGTGTGAATTTATTAGGAAAGATCTAGTGCTAGTTGTGTAATGAATCATGATGAAAGAAGGAGATGGAAAGAAATATGTGAAAACAGCTCACTTATTACCATTATATTGCCAGGTCACTACACATGATCTGTGCCTGCTCAAAAATAGGCAGTTTCAAATTAGGAGGTTCCATATGAGTTCATACTTACAGCATAGCAAAATTGTTCAGTATACTATTTACTATATCGTATTCATAAGCTATGGGCTCCCTGTGGGTAGAAAACATATATTTCAAAAATATACCAATATAGTAGACGAATACTGTACTTAATAGGAAGAAAACAGCCAAATGTTGCTGATCTTCTCCTCAGTTATCTATCATGGAATGTAATGAACTTTGCAGCCTCTAGGGGCTGCTGGCTTTGCTTTAAACGTTTAGTTTTGTTTCCTTTTTTTCTTTTTTTTTTGACAGCTATGACTGAGCCCTCACACTTAATGAGTTTCATGACAGGAGCACATGGCCATCTGCCCTGAGTTTACTCCAACCGGAAATTAGTCTAAAGCTCTGAAATTGCTTCAAATATCATCTGGTTTAAGGTCAGCATTAGCCTTATTCCAGCTCACCTCCATTTTTGTTGTTGGTCCTTTCTGCATCTGCTACTGTGCGTCACAGTGTGTGATGTGACTTGGTGTGTTGCCTCATTACTGTGAGCTGCAGGAGCCTCCCACTCCCTATAGCTTTAGTTGTCTGTGTCTGGTAACCCTGGCTAGCCGGGACACACAGTCAGTGAAAATGAAAGGGGCTAATAAGCCAGTCCAGACAGAACAAAGGAAATGGGGTGTCTGTAGTTGCCAGTATGTACATACTGAATGTGTGTGTGGTATTCAGCTATGTGACACTGTAAAAAACTTGTACTTTTTATGAATAAAGTTACCTGACATAGTTTTTGTATGTATTCTGTCACCCTACTTACATTTACATAATAACCAACAGTTTAATTATAAAGCCATTTATCTGTCCCAGAGGACTTGAAAACACCCATGGTGTTTTACAATTAGTGAATGAAAACATCCCCTCAAATGAGATTGCGAGAAAACTCTCATTGGATTAGATAGAGACTGAAAGAAAGCATCCAGGTCTACAATGATACATCCATGAGGCATGTCTTTTGGTTTAGGTATGCTGGTTGGCAATAATGTGTTGCAACATAATTACTTTTACTAGTTTTTTCCCCTAAGATCATCTGTTTGTTTTTTGGCCCCCATTGCCTCCAAATTGTATTGTACAATTCAAATGTCTAGGACCCTTTTTTATTAAATTTACCTTGATAGACATACAGATGTCAAATGTACAGTCAGTGCTTTAACTGACTGAAAACTTTGACTGCTGATGTTCACATGAAGTTGCTTTTCACAACCTTGAAGACTTTGTTGTGATGGATGACGTCAGTAAACAAATACTTGACAACAAAACAAAGCACATATATTATTGATGTGAAAGAGACCCAAGTATAGAGGTATCGTTGCCTTTTGTTCAAGCAGAGCTGATTTGTGAGTTGATTTGATGGTTTCTGTGGTTTCATATCAGTCAGATTAATACTAGGCTATGACTTTTTATACTTTGAACCTATTAATGTCAACGATGTGCACCACAATCAGATCATTAATCAGCATTGCTTTGGTTGAGAATGCTCTATCGCGGTGCCTGTATGCTGTTTACTACCGGATTTACTGGCTATATTTATAGCTGTATCCGCTGGTATAATTGCAATCAAGCCACTATAATTAGTCAGCTATACGAGCACATGCTGTCATTTGCCTGTGAGTGCAGTAAGGCAGTTTTAGACACACCACACTGCAGTTTTGAGCACAGACAATAATGCTGTCCTGCTATAATGCTAACCCTAACCTTATCATCATCATTTCCAGTGAGAAACTCATAGTCTATCTGATGAAATGTAACAGTCAGAGTTCGAATTTTCAGTTTTTTTTTTTGCCAACAGGCTGATATCAAATATCTAATGAGTCCTCCAACTTGTAAGATGCAATGCGTTAGCTAGTTAGTCTATGATTTCCAGAACAACAAAAAGTATTTTCTAATCTGATGCCTCTATCAGCAGCATGACATCACTGTTTAAAAAAATAAAACTGTTGTATAACCTAACAGCGCTGCGATTAAGGTTTGATTTAAACACAACACAGTAACCTTCGTTGTCATGGTTTGGGTAACCAGGGGTTTCATAAAAGTCCATCCTTTGTGATACTTTGTGAACTTCATGGTCAGCTTATTTCTCTGCTGTACACACCACTACAATGAGAAGAGATAAAGTCAGTGTGAAACAGAAGTACATGTCCTTAAATGTATTTTTTTCTCTCTTTTCCCGTCTCTGTACTGCCATGAGCAAGTCAAGCACAAGTGTTTAATGCTTTTTAGGTGCTCAGAGAGTATGCATAATTAGGTGAGTAACCTGATTTTAAAAAGTCCATTGATCAACCACAAAGTGATGTGGTAGCACAGTGCTGTTGTAACTTTGAATCACTGAATTAAATATTTAATTCACAGGTTTATTTACCCACTACAGAGATAAGTCACTAAGCTTCTGATGCATGTGCCTAATCAACACGTTTAAATTGGATTTTACTTAAGGGGGAATCTAAAACAGTTCATTGTATTCCCTTAACCTACAAACCTATATGGAGTTCTTATCCCACTGAAAAAGAGCCATGTGACTCTGGGAAGAAAACAAACATCATGAAAAAATAAAGACCATCAGAATGAATAATGATTCTCGTGGGCTATATAATGATTACATACAGTATGCCTTTGGCCAGCAACAACAAGAAAAGATGCAGGCCTTACCTGAATCCCAGTGAGCTCAACTGAGATTCAGCGTGTGATGCCCCTGTGGGTTCATGTGTGGGTGTGGCTATTTTCTCTCTCCTTTGCAGGTGAAGAGCTGTGGCTGATTGCAGTAACTCAGGGCACCTGGGTCCAGTGCCCTGTAGCTTATTTGTGACTCTTCTTTCTCATTTTTAGAAAGTCTGTGTGAGAGCTGCTGACTGTCTCCCCTCTGCTAATCCCCACAGGCACCATCCTTGATTTGGTTTGGTTTGGTTTCCGGACATGCGACTTCAGTTGTAGTTATCTTGTTATCTTATTTTCTGCACATTACAACACCCTCACACACACACACACACACACACACACACACACACACACACACACACACACACACACACACAATCACACATCCATTATCCAGCCCGTACTCTACTGATGCCACTTATGTCCACACTTCATACTTTTACTTCAACTACTTTAATTTGGCTACTTTTCTAAATTGGTCTTTTTTTTACTTCAATAAATGTATTTTGTGGAACGTTTGCTATGGTGTGGCCACTTGACCCAGGTCATAACACAGTGTTACTCATAACTGCGTTTGGGGCCAACCTGCTCCGGTCCTCTTCTCCTGAGGCTAACTGTACACTGAGTTAAGCTGGGTTTAAGTTCATTTAGGTTAACAAATCGACACAGAAAGAAAGAAACTAAACCAATTTCACAACTTCATCAAAAGCGCCACTCTCCTCTCCTTCTACTCTCATCTGCTGGCCCTCTCACAGGCTTATAGTAGATTAGACCTGATCTCTCTTGAAGTTTGTTAACCAGCCAAAAATTACAAATGATGACAACCTGTGACCATGACAATAAACAAATGGTTATTGGCCACAGGTGCCGAGCTAAACAAACACTTTAAGAGATGACTGATGACTGATGTCAAAAAGACTCACGATGAACTGACATGAAGACACTCAATAGCAGAGGTGGGGGTATCATGTCACATGACTTGAGTTAAGTCAGACTCGAGTTGTACATTTGAGGACTTGAGACTTGGTTGACTAACATTGATAAAATATTTGACTTTGACTTGATATTCATGACTTGAGACATGAGACAGATGACTTGAAATGACTTCTTCATAAAATATATGCGTTTTTTCTAGATATTGAGAAGTTATGTTTTGTTCTGTTGTTTTAACTTTATTGGGTATTCTAGTGCAATGCGTATAAACCTGGAAATCTTCTAAGACACAGCAGACCATCAGAGAGCAACGGGTTACTCCCACCTCTGCTCGCTAGCCTAGCAACATTAATGTAATTGTAATTGACATGCAATTATCTACTCCATGAATACCAGATGGTGACACACTTTTCTTTTCATTTTATATTCAGGCCTATAGGAGAAAGTCATGTAACTGGGTGTAGAAGTTAGGCAAGAAAGAAAATGCAACATGATAATTCATATATGGCGTTCTAGGTGCTTCATTCATTTTCTCCGACTATGACACACTACAAATTTAATCAACTAATTGTTGCACCCAGCACAATTTATTTTCTTTGATCTGTTGGGTCAGGCTGTCAGGTCATTATCGGGCTGATGTCTGATAGTCCAAATTCAATTTTACAATAAACAAAGCCCAAAGGCATGGAACATCTTATGGAAAGATGCTTTATATGCTGACTGCTGTGTGTTTGCCAATCAGAAGGCGTGGACCATCACAGCTACACATAAAGTGACACCACATGTAGCGTATGGATGGAAGTCTGGCTGTGGGTAGAGAACAGACCCACCATGCCAGTTGGTGCACCTGTTTTTGGGTCATGTTATTTGGCTAAGGACAGGATAAATCATGACCACTCATTCACACACACACACACACACACACACACACACACACACACACACACACACACACACACACACACACACACACACACACACACACACACACACACACACACACAGTAAGTGGGAGTAAAGGAAAGGGACACTCCCTCTGCAGTTGTAGAGTCCATGTTTTAACGGACAGGTCTGCATTCCTGCTTTCCCAGACGAGCTTCTTCGGAATCAGCAGGGTCAGTGTGAAACCTTGTCACGCCCATGCTTTGACAGGGTTGGCGCCCCCATTTAATTCCATCCTGTCTCCTGAGCTCACCTGGGACGTCCAGATTGTTATCAAACTGTCTGATATTTCTGTCAGAGGCCCTGCAGTGTGACTTGTCAAATGGGCCAAGCTGTCGTTCAGTGAAGAGAGATATTCTAACATCATATTGCTTCTTCTCTCTTTACCAGCTTTACATTTTCTGACAGGCAACGTTTTTTAATAACTAATTATTCTCAGAAGGTGACTAACACTGAAGCTGTAACTGGCTCACTAATTTGCTCATTAGATTGCTCATCCATAATTCAATTCAGTGTATCTTATAGAATATTTGTTATAAATACATCAGTAAATCCTTTTGATGTGTGCAAGAGAAAAGGGTTCATAACACATTTAGTTTTTTCTCTTTTTGTTTCACAGAGAAAAGAAGCAGTCCAAACAAGTTTCAGTTGTTTATCATTTGTCACTGACATTGTATAGTATACAGTACGGAAGGATGGTTCATATAATTGCTATGGCATTTAGGACGGAAGCCTTATTATCTAGCCAATCATGTTCAATAAAGTTCAAGCTATTCTTTCAACAATCTAAAAGCTGTTTTTGTCCCCTTTCACACATACAGGGATGGATTCTAAATAAGGTCAATGAAATTAGCCTTAAAAGAATCCCTTCTAATTGTGTGGGTCATATTAGATGTGCTTGTTTTGACTTGTATGTCATATTGCTCATATATTGTAGTAGTAATATAATGTACTCAACAACTCTCACTTGTTTTTTTGTTTTTTTTTGTTTCACAAACTAAATGATCATTGTTTAGACAACTTTCTCTTTAAGTTTATATTATATTACTGTATGCATGTCTCTTCTGTTTTTCTGTCTGCTTATGTACTTTACTTTACACTTGTCCATTTCGATATTAAATCTGCCTTTCTGTTCATCTCTCTGACAGTTACCAAATTACTCCGAATGAATAAACCATCAAAGGCCAGGTGAGACAGGTCAGAGGTCTCAGGGTTAAGTGTGGTAGTAATATTCCCTCACGGCTGATCGCTTCACACTTTCAGGAGTCAAAGTTCATCAATATTAAAGACAGACAGAGTGCTGTATGCTATATGTGCTACCGTTTACCATGAACGTGCAGAAGATGTTAGAGGGGCAGGGACACAAATCTATAAAAGCCTCCATATTTATCCCTTTCCACCTCTCCATAGAAGGTATAATTGCTTCAGTAATAACAGGCAACAGGAAGATGATGATATTGTATGGTTAAGATGTGTGCCAACAAATTAGTTTGATATAATTAATCTATCATATCACAATACAGAGGCTTGGAAGACATCATGTATTTAAGCCACAATTCTAAAAAGCAACACAAGCTTTAAATAAGGTGTATTAGACGCTGGTTTATTCATTTATTTTTTATTTATTTAAGATAAAGATTTTAACAGTTAGTATTTGTTCGTCCCTTCCCTCCTTCCCTCCCTCCAAAAATACTGGAAAAAGTAAGCTAACCTAAGTATAGGGATAGTTTATCAATCATGCAGCTCTTCTAGACTTTTGACATGTCAGAGGTCATTGAATCAGTCAAATTCTGGTAATGAAAAAAGTCATTTTGCAAGGGTTTTGAGGAAAAATGTACCTGCTAATTTACAGACATCTCATTCACAATGTAAGTCGATGGGGAAAAGTCTTTTTGGGCTCTATAGAGTCACGTGAAATTGTCATTACATGGTTTGGCCACTATGTCAAATTGGCTTCAAAGCCGAGCACTCTTCTTGTATCCAGTTCTCTTTATACATCCATGGCTTTGTATGGGATGTGCGATGACAATAATTGTCCCCTGAAGGTTAGTTTCATGCAACTGAGTTCTGTCAACTACAGTCACTCTACCTCACAGCAAACTATTAACACTCACATATACTAATATTCTCTGTCAGCTACACTCAGAAGCAAGATGAGGCACTGAGTATATGTGTATATGTGTCATGCAGGATGTAGCAGGAAAGAAAGAAATGTATTAATTTAAAAAAAAATAGCACCCCAAAAAAGGACTAAGCTCCTTCTGATGTCTATCATTGCACATGCCTACCTTTTACACTACATCCAGGTAATTATGCTTCCACACTCACCTGTCATGTCTTCTGCTAAATCCAAGATGTACCAAAATTACACTGAGGACTTTTAATCAAATAATTAAATAGACTTTGCTGTCACTTACAGCTTTCTATTACTATCACTATTTTATATTACCACCATTTTTTGCAGAAACCCTAAAATGTTGATTATGTCAAAAAGAGGAAAATACTTGTCATAGTTGTTTTTCAAATTAAATACGCTGGCACTGTCTGACTATTAGCAGACATGCACAGCAGGGAAGCCATAACTGTGAGTAGTCCAACTGTTTTCTGTTTCGTTGTATGATGACATGAGCAATGGTTCAGTGTAAGTACATGAAACAGCTTGAGTAAGGTTAGGAAACAGCTCAAATTAATTGTTGGTGTGAGGCAGGTGAACTCTGGTCTCTTAGTGATGCCATCCCATCGACCACTTTTCTACTTGCACATTATTGTACTTCCTGCACTGACTCTGAGCGTTGGCATTGGAGGTAAACACTGTGCTGCAGAATCATCCAATATGAATGTGATTGCTGGGCAGTGTGCACTGTTCTGGGCTCATTGCTTGGATGGGCAGCTCCTCTCACTCTGTGGGAATACAATAGCTTGGTGTTGTCAGTGTTTGATGTTCTGTAGAGGAGGATGGGGGCAGAAAAATGAGCATTTGACATTTTCACTGGGAAACTGAGGGTCCAACTAAAGGGTTGTCTGGCCAATTAATACATTCATGAGATTTAAAGGGCACAGTTCTCATTCCAGTGTTGTTTAATATGTGGGAATAAGAAAGAAGATTGTGCACTACAATTGAACTCTTTTTCACATAAAAACCTTCACAAAGTGTAATAACTTAGATTAGGAAAATATCCCATCACAGGGTTGCGTGATAAAATGTTTCCCCCATTGCTGACACCTCAAATTGCTATTTCCACCTTTCTTTATCCCTTCTTTGTAGCATCATTCCATCACACAGACACCATCCCACTGAGCAACACATCTCTATGTGCTCCTTACAGCCCCATATTTGCTGCCTTCTGTGTGTTGAAATGGGTGCCCTACATTTGAAAATGCCACATCAACTCTATTGTTGTTTGTCAAATCCATTTGAAATTCAATGGAAGCAAGCCCACCCACAGTCGGCACACGCCTCTTTGAGCTCTGTGCACCGTCACTGTGAGTGTTATAACGCAAGCTCTTTTTGAGTAGAGAATGGTATGTTTCTGATTTTCTGTCTAGTTCAGTTCCCTTAGTGAACTGAATTGACAGCCTGAATTCTGCTATACTCTGCAAGCCTCAGTTAAACCTGCCTATATGGCCCATAACTACACACTCTGTTTTTGACTGTGCTCTGACAGACCCAGAAGTCTTTATACACACCTATTTCTCCTCTGGATACGCACTCAAAGAGTTGATACACACAGGTACCCACACAGGCACACAAACCTAAGAAGCAATATATGTGCAAGCTTGAAACATAATGGTCACATAAAATTAACACAGCCTCTCCTGTTTGTGTGTGTGTGTATGTGTGTGTGTGTGTGTGTGTGTGTTTGTAAGCATGCATAGAAAAATCAATCCAAACTTGCTTAATTTACAAAATCCACTTTCTCTTCATACATTATACTTATCCATCAAACACTTTTATTCAATATGCCTCAATTTGACATTTCGGAAAATATGCTTATCTGTCCGAAGGAAAGAAAATTCGCCAGCATCTTTAAAGCTGGTTAGATGCAGGAGTCTTGTCACAGTCATTTTTACTACTTTTACAAAACATGTACATTTATAAGCTGTATAGATGCTGGTAGAGTCAGGCTACAGCAAGCTGACCCAGTGTTAACGCTAAGCTAAGCCAATAAACTTCTGCCTGTGGCTTTATATTTAGTTTCCAAATATGAGAATGTTATCAGTCTTCTCATCTAACTCTCGGCAAAAACAAATAAGCGGATTACCCAAAATGTCAAACTATATCTGCTAAATGTTAACCACCAGTCCAAAGAAGTAAATAAAGAAAAAGAAAAAACTGAATAGAATTGAGTGTGTACAGTAGACAAGCAGAGTCACAGTCAAGCTGTATGTACTATCTGCATGCTTGCACATTGTCTTAGCAGTCTGCATAATTGCTAATGTTAAAAGGCTTTTCAAATCATTTTATTCCCCTTTCTAAATTCACTTTATCTCTTACTACTGCTCCTCTTTCCTCTTTATACTCTCGTTCTGCTTCTACCTTGTTCTCTCACACTACTTCTCCTCTCCTCGCCTTTTTTGTCCCTTTCCTCCTCTCTGCGTCTCTCTCACATGCTGTCTTTCACTCTCACTCATACACACAATTACATGCAGTGACATTTAGATTCCCAGCTTTATTCAAATGCTGAATTATTAAGGGAGCCAATTTTAAGGAGGTCTGCTCTGCATTGCTGTGAAAACACAATCTCCATTTCAACTGCAAGTGTGAGAAGAGATGTGTGCAAGCGGGCCAGAAAAGGAAAGATAAATTCGGGCGGTGATTTGAAATTCAATTTATGAATAAAAAGAAAGTTCAGAAAGTTGTTCTCAGGCATTAAACATTCTAAATGTGTGGGCTTTTGGCAGTGTTGTGTCACCGAGCATTACAGCATGTTTGCATTGTTGTTTTCCTTTGTGTTTGTCTCTGTAGGCTGTTTGTGGCTATCTCTACTGTACAGTGTGTGTGTGTGTGTGAGCGAGAGCGAGAGAGAGAGAATCACAGTTAATCTGAGCATGCACTATATATCTTCATGTGTACAATAGGTGTCACTGTACACCACAGGTATTTGCTCCATCCTCTGACCTTTACTGTTTCATAGCATCGTATTGACCTACTCCACTTTTTGTCTCTATAGGCCAACATTTTCAACTGTATTTATTTATGTTGTTGTGACTTCAAATGGATTTTGCTTGTGTTTTTATTCACGCTACAACCCAAATGGTGCCAACATCAGCCAGCTAGGAGGATGCTGCAGGGGCTGGGTGCCAGCACTGCACTGTCTTCAAAGTGCACCAGATTTTCTTTTACATATGGAGAAATTGCTGAATTCTACATGCTTCTACATTTTGTGAAAATATGTCACATAAACACTTGGCTGTATTTTTGCGAATCAATGGTGCACCATGCAAAGCATATCAAAGACACACCTACATGATGCAGTAAAGATAATTTTTGGTAATTTTAGGGCACCAATATGTATGCAGCACATCATTGGAATACATTCAGAAGGTGTGATGGGCCTGCTTTCCTTTACTTATCACAATCACAGTGCTCTGACGATTGCCTAACAAATACTTGAAGGGGAATTTTAAATTAGCTACTGAGGGCAGATAAAGTTAACCACTTGAGGAAAATATAAGATATTCTTTCACCATGTTGCTCTTGTAAGTTGTTTGGGGTTTTTGTTTTTTTCCATATTGTTTAGTGAAGTCACTAAAATGTGATACTGGTGCCATGCATCTTTGTAATACATAAACTGTCATGTATTGCACTGCCGTAGTGACAACAGTTCCACATATTTCACCCTTGAATTAACTGTTATAGGCATTGTTATATCAAGCATATTATCCATCTGTTTTAGATTGTAAATGTCATTGTTATTGTTTGCACACCCTCATAACACAATATCACTGACTCAAATGGTATATTATTAGTTTCTGATCTAATTTTAAGATTTTCTTTGTTTATTTCTTTTCTCCATCCTGTTACTGTTGCTGCTGCATTGAACCACTTTCCTCAGAAATGAGACTTGCATTGTTTCAGGCAGGCACTTAAGTCATGAGAACTACACAAGCTGACCATGAGCTGATATCACCAGTCTGAAACCATGTTTGATACCTTAACATGGCATTTTGTTGTAAGCTGCAAATCGTGTATCTTTAGTGAGACGACTGCTTGTGTCTTATAGCTCAATCTGGAATGGGTACAAGATGTGAAAGTGGTCAGAAACGTGGAAAACAAAGATGAAAACGAGGTAAACCTAAAATCTCAGTCTCTCTCTCACTGTCTCTCTCTGTCTGTCTGTCTCTCTCTCACTCACTCACACACACACACACACACACACACACACACAAACACAGAAGCACAATGAGTGTGTGAATCATGGGTAAAGGAAAAAATAAAAAGCTTAAAATGGTTATCAAACAGAGCAGGCATGTCTATCCCATTATCTTATCCCTTACAGCTCACCCTTAACCCTGTTCACTGCCTCCTCAAAACCCTTTTTAGAAATGTGTAGATGCTTAGAAGTGGCAATATTGCCAGTAGGCTTTCATGCAGGGATGGTGGGTTTAAGACACTGTGATCACACAAATCACCTCAGAACATACAAGCTATAAGATTATATATTGGCACCTGTAAGGAGGGCACTATAAATGATTTGGAAGCTACATTATTAAAGAAATATATTAGCTACAGCCAACTCACTTGCTTATATATATATATATATATATATATATATATATATATATATATATATATATATATATATATATATATGTATATATATATATATATATATATATATATGTTCTGCCCTTAAACAGGGAAAATAGTGAGGGAAGAGGGATGAATAAACACACACTCTGCTCTTGCCTTCACTCGTCTGTATTGAATCTTAATTATATACAGTACAACCAAATTCACACATTTTCCCAGTATGAATACACTCAGTCTCAGGACCACAGTTTCCATGACTAAGTTATCCTCTATGGTTTTCTAAATAATGTAAATTATATTTTTAACCAGCATAGACTGCAACTTACATGAAATACATTTACCTTTTTAACTTATGTATTTTAGCTAACACATAAACTGACTTGTTACAGTAATAAAATACCATTTTTAAGCATCTTACAGAAAATACCTCTGTGACAAACTCAAATATAGAAAATGGCGGAACAACAGTCAGGCGCTAAAGCGAGGCAGTAACAGTAGCTAGCTTACACGGTGACGAAGTTAGACAGAAACTCTTTGACAACATAAAAGTACAAAATTCACCTCTTCCTCTCACAATGAACAACCATGACAAAATAACAATTATTAACAACGTGTGTCACTAAATTTATAGTGCTTTGTGTACGGTAATTACCTTAAACAGGGAAAATAGTGAGGGAAGAGGGATGAATAAACACACACTCTGCTCTTGCCTTCACTCGTCTGTATTGAATGAGGAAGAGTAGCGCGATTCCCCCTACTGAAGCCCTGAGGCATTACCAATAGATCGACGCATAATCAACCCAGACAAAGAACACACACAATGAAATAACAATGAAATAATGTGTTAAGAAAGTCGAACACAATGCATAACGCTGAAAAGGAATCAAATTATGTTTCTGGAAAATCAAATTATTTTAAAATTCTTAACTACCACATATACATATATTAATATAAATATAACTATAAATATAAAATGCATTTCACTTTCATTAACAACTGGTTTATTTTTATACAGTTGAGTGAATACATTTTTACATCTGACCACCTGAACCAACTCACCACACTAAACAAACTCATGTGGGAGCTATGAAGAACGTTATCATACTGCCTTGAAAATGTAAATGTGCACATTTATGAAAAATAAAATAAACAAACATAAAAGTTATAGCAGTGCATGAGTAATAAGATTAGACTACATCAGATCAAACTACTTTGTAGGCTAGGCCTACTAAAGCTGAGAATGATATACTGCACAATATTCATTGTCTTTTAATATGAAACCGGAGTAATCTTATTTTCAAAGATCTGTATTCATCAGAGTGCAAACATTTCCGAAAGAGCATCACAAGAATTAGGCCCAGTCCTTCTTGCTGATTAACCTTTTTTTTTTTTTTTTTTTTTTTCTCACTGCAGTCTATTGGCTGCTGCTGGCACCTGAAACTTGCATCTTTTAGCCTTCACGAGTGCATCAATATCAGGTGTCAAATCCTGAGTAGCAGCACATTTCACAATGTCATTCAAGTGTGCGTTTGTTAACCTTGAGTGGTGCTTTGTTTTATACAACACACAAAGATAGGTAGTCCCAAACATGGATAAAACCTTTGCAGCCAGGGATGTTAATTTGGGGTACCCTGGCAAGAGATATTGATAAAACGTGTCCAAGCCCACCGACGCAAATTTCTCCTTCATATCGGTATCACACTGCAAGTCAATTATCTCGGGTTGGATGTCAGTTGGCATATCAGAAGGCTTGACTGTAAATGGCGAGCGAAAAAAGGCAAATTTGTTCTCAAGTTCACTGAAGACCAGAAACCTCCGCTCGAACTCCTGCAGCAATCCTGTTATCTTGTCTTTGTATTGATCCATACCAGCATTACGTCCGGTCGCATGCACAGCTGTTAGACATGGGAAATGAGCGGTGTCACCGCTAGATAGCTGCATCTCCCAGTGTGACAGTTTTAACTTGAATGTACGTATGCTGTCGTAATACTGAGTGACAACTTTTTTGCGGCCCTGCAACATTTTGTTAAGATTATTCAGGTGCTGTGTAATATCCACCATAAAGGCAAGATCCTGCACCCATTCCGGGCATTTAAGTTCCTTCACTGGGCTACCCTTT